>NC_083639.1:21043783-21347450 GCF_963576545.1 Limanda limanda
GGTTCGATCCCGGGTTTCGGCAGATGTAAATATGTAGTTTGCAATACATGAAGCCAGAGATCTTCATATTTAGTCAGTGCTTCTCCCAAACACACCCCAACTTCTGTTACCCTAATGATAGAGAAGACATAAATGTTTAAATATAACCAAAAGTTATCAACAGCCTTTCACACCTTGACTTGGAGGAACCAGTGGGTACAACAAGCTGCCTGGTAAATGAAGGACTCTCGAAACAGCAACCGGCTTTTAATCAGTTAGGACTGAAAAAGCCTTTTGGATGAGAGATGAGTCACAAACAACACATCAGTACACTAGTAGAACTTCTGAAGAAATCATGATTTGGATGACTGAGAACCTTCACAGATTTTCACCACATATATCACTCAAATATACAATTGTTTCTCACCACGTAGCCTCCGTACAAGTAGTTTTTCATGCCGAAATAGCTCAGTTGGGAGAGCGTTAGACTGAAGATCTAAAGGTCCCTGGTTTGATCCCGGGTTTCGGCAGATGTAAATATGTAGTTTGCAATACATGAAGCCAGAGATCTTCATATTTAGTCAGTGCTTCTCCCAAACACACCCCAACTTCTGTTACCCTAGTGATAGAGAAGACATAAATGTTTAAATATAACCAAAAGGTATCAACAGCCTTTCACACCTTGACTTGGAGGAACAAGTGGGTACAACAAGCTGCCTGGTAAATTAAGGACTCTCGAAACAGCAACCGGCTTTTAATCAGTTAGGACTGAAAAAGCCTTTTTGATGAGAGATGAGTCACAAACAACACACTTGTAGAACTTCTGATGAAACCATGATTTGGATGACTGAGAATCTTCACAGATTTTCACCACATATATCACTCAAATATACAATTGTTTCTCACCCCGTAGTCTCCGTACAAGTAATTTTTCGTGCCGAAATAGCTCAGTTGGGAGAGAGTTAGACTGAAGATCTAAAGGTCCCTGGTTTGATCCCGGGTTTCGGCAGATGTAAATATGTAGTTTGCAATACATGAAGCCAGAGATCTTCATATTTAGTCAGTGCTTCTCCCAAACACACCCCAACTTCTGTTACCCTAATGATAGAGAAGACAGAAATGTTGAAGTACAACCAAAAGTTATCAACACACTTTCACACCTTGACTTGGAGGAACCAGTGGGTACAACAAGCTGCCTGGTAAATTAACGACTCTCGAAACAGCAGCCGTCTTTTAATCAGTTAGGACTGAAAAAGCCTTTTGGAAGAGAGATGAGTCACAAACAACACACTTGTAGAACTTCTGATGAAACCATGATTTTGATGACTGAGAATCTTCACAGATTTTCACCACATATATCACTCAAATATACAATTGTTTCTCACCACGTAGTCTCCGTACAAGTAATTTTTCATGCCGAAATAGCTCAGTTTGGAGATCATTAGACTGAAGATCTAAAGGTCCCTGGTTCGATCCCGGGTTTCGGCAGATGTAAAGATGTAGTTTGCAATACATGAAGCCAAAGATCTTCATATTTAGTCAGTGCTTCTCCCAAACACACCCCAACTTCTGTTACCCCAGTGATAGAGAAGACATAAATGTTTAAATATAACCAAAAGGTATCAACAGCCTTTCACACCTTGACTTGGAGGAACCAGTGGGCACAACAAGCTGCCTGGTAAATGAAGGACTCTCGAAACAGCAACCGGCTTTTAATCAGTTAGGACTGAAAAAGCCTTTTGGATGAGAGATGAGTCACAAACAACACATCTGTACACTAGTAGAACTTCTGAAGAAATCATGATTTGGATGACTGAGAACCTTCACAGATTTTCACCACATATATCACTCAAATATACAATTGTTTCTCACCACGTAGCCTCCGTACAAGTAGTTTTCCATGCCGAAATAGCTCAGTTGGGAGAGTGTTAGACTGAAGATCTAAAGGTCCCTGGTTCGATCCCGGGTTTCGGCAGATGTAAAGATGTAATTTGCAACAAATGAAGCTAGACATCTTCATATTTAGTCAGTGCTTCTCCCAAACACACCCCAACCTATGTTACCCTAGTGATAGAGAAGACAGAAATGTTGAAGTACAACCAAAAGTTATCAACAGCCTTTCACACCTTGACATGGAGGAACCAGTGGGTACAACAAGCTGCCTGGTAAATTAAGGACTCTCGAAACAGCAACCGGCTTTTAATCAGTTAGGACTGAAAAAGCCTTTTGGATGAGAGATGAGTCACAAACAACACATCTGTACACTTGTAGAACTTCTGATGAAACCATGATTTGGATGAATGAGAGTTTTACAGATTGTCCCCACATATATCACTCAAATATACAATTGTTTATATCCACTTAGCCTCCGTACAAGTAGTTTTTCATGCCGAAATAGCTCAGTTGGAAGAGTGTTAGACTGAAGATCTAAAGGTCCTTGGTTCGATCCTGAGTTTCGGCAGATGTAAAGATGTAGTTTGCAACAAATGAAGCTAGACATCTTCATATTTAGTCAGTGCTTCTCCCAAACACACCCCAACTTATGTTACCCTAGTGATAGAGAAGACAGAAATGTTGAAGAACAACCAAAAGTTATCAACAGCCTTTCACACCTTGACTTGGAGGAACCAGTGGGTACAACAAGCTGCCTGGTAAATTAACGACTCTCGAAACAGCAACCCGCTCTTATTCAGGTAGGACTGAAAAAGCCTTTTGGATGAGAGATGAGTCACAAACAACACATCTGTACACTTGTAGAACTTCTGATGAAACCATGATTTGGATGACTGAGAATCTTCACAGATTTTCACCACATATATCACTCAAATATACAATTGTTTCTCACCACGTAGCCTCCGTACAAGTAGTTATTCATGCCGAAATAGCTCAGTTGGGAGAGCGTTAGACTGAAGATCTAAAGGTCCCTGGTTCGATCCCGGGTTTCGGCAGATGTAAATATGTAGTTTGCAATACATGAAGCCAGAGATCTTCATATTTAGTCAGTGCTTCTCCCAAACACACCCCAACTTCTGTTACCCTAATGATAGAGAAGACATAAATGTTTAAATATAACCAAAAGTTATCAACAGCCTTTCACACCTTGACTTGGAGGAACCAGTGGGTACAACAAGCTGCCTGGTAAATGAAGGACTCTCGAAACAGCAACCGGCTTTTAATCAGTTAGGACTGAAAAAGCCTTTTGGATGAGAGATGAGTCACAAACAACACATCAGTACACTAGTAGAACTTCTGAAGAAATCATGATTTGGATGACTGAGAACCTTCACAGATTTTCACCACATATATCACTCAAATATACAATTGTTTCTCACCACGTAGCCTCCGTACAAGTAGTTTTTCATGCCGAAATAGCTCAGTTGGGAGAGCGTTAGACTGAAGATCTAAAGGTCCCTGGTTTGATCCCGGGTTTCGGCAGATGTAAATATGTAGTTTGCAATACATGAAGCCAGAGATCTTCATATTTAGTCAGTGCTTCTCCCAAACACACCCCAACTTCTGTTACCCTAGTGATAGAGAAGACATAAATGTTTAAATATAACCAAAAGGTATCAACAGCCTTTCACACCTTGACTTGGAGGAACAAGTGGGTACAACAAGCTGCCTGGTAAATTAAGGACTCTCGAAACAGCAACCGGCTTTTAATCAGTTAGGACTGAAAAAGCCTTTTTGATGAGAGATGAGTCACAAACAACACACTTGTAGAACTTCTGATGAAACCATGATTTGGATGACTGAGAATCTTCACAGATTTTCACCACATATATCACTCAAATATACAATTGTTTCTCACCCCGTAGTCTCCGTACAAGTAATTTTTCGTGCCGAAATAGCTCAGTTGGGAGAGAGTTAGACTGAAGATCTAAAGGTCCCTGGTTTGATCCCGGGTTTCGGCAGATGTAAATATGTAGTTTGCAATACATGAAGCCAGAGATCTTCATATTTAGTCAGTGCTTCTCCCAAACACACCCCAACTTCTGTTACCCTAATGATAGAGAAGACAGAAATGTTGAAGTACAACCAAAAGTTATCAACACACTTTCACACCTTGACTTGGAGGAACCAGTGGGTACAACAAGCTGCCTGGTAAATTAACGACTCTCGAAACAGCAGCCGTCTTTTAATCAGTTAGGACTGAAAAAGCCTTTTGGAAGAGAGATGAGTCACAAACAACACACTTGTAGAACTTCTGATGAAACCATGATTTTGATGACTGAGAATCTTCACAGATTTTCACCACATATATCACTCAAATATACAATTGTTTCTCACCACGTAGTCTCCGTACAAGTAATTTTTCATGCCGAAATAGCTCAGTTTGGAGATCATTAGACTGAAGATCTAAAGGTCCCTGGTTCGATCCCGGGTTTCGGCAGATGTAAAGATGTAGTTTGCAATACATGAAGCCAAAGATCTTCATATTTAGTCAGTGCTTCTCCCAAACACACCCCAACTTCTGTTACCCCAGTGATAGAGAAGACATAAATGTTTAAATATAACCAAAAGGTATCAACAGCCTTTCACACCTTGACTTGGAGGAACCAGTGGGCACAACAAGCTGCCTGGTAAATGAAGGACTCTCGAAACAGCAACCGGCTTTTAATCAGTTAGGACTGAAAAAGCCTTTTGGATGAGAGATGAGTCACAAACAACACATCAGTACACTAGTAGAACTTCTGAAGAAATCATGATTTGGATGACTGAGAACCTTCACAGATTTTCACCACATATATCACTCAAATATACAATTGTTTCTCACCACGTAGCCTCCGTACAAGTAGTTTTCCATGCCGAAATAGCTCAGTTGGGAGAGCGTTAGACTGAAGCTATAAAGGTCCCTGGTTCGATCCCGGGTTTCCGCAGATGTAATTTGCAACATATGAAGCTAGACATCTTCATATTTAGTCAGTGCTTCTCCCAAACACACCCCAATTTATGTAACCCTAGTGATAGAGAAGACAGAAATGTTGAAGTACAACCAAAAGTTATCAACAGCCTTTCACACCTTGACATGGAGGAACCAGTGGGTACAACAAGCTGCCTGGTAAATTAACGACTCTCGAAACAGCAACCGGCTTTTAATCAGGTAGGACTGAAAAAGCCTTTTGGATGAGAGATGAGTCACAAACAACACATCAGTACACTAGTAGAACTTCTGAAGAAATCATGATTTGGATGACTGAGAACCTTCACAGATTTTCACCACATATATCACTCAAATATACAATTGTTTCTCACCACGTAGTCTCCGTACAAGTAGTTTTTCATGCCGAAATAGCTCAGTTGGGAGAGCGTTAGACTGAAGATCTAAAGGTCCCTGGTTCGATCCCGGGTTTCAGCAGATGTAAAGATGTAATTTGCAACATATGAAGCTAGACATCTTCATATTTAGTCAGTGCTTCTCCCAAACACACCCCAACTTCTGTTACCCCAGTGATAGAGAAGACATAAATGTTTAAATATAACCAAAAGGTATCAACAGCCTTTCACACCTTGACTTGGAGGAACCAGTGGGTACAACAAGCTGCCTGGTAAATTAAGGACTCTCGAAACAGCAACCGGCTTTTAATCAGTTAGGACTGAAAAAGCCTTTTGGATGAGAGATGAGTCACAAACAACACATCAGTACACTAGTAGAACTTCTGAAGAAATCATGATTTGGATGACTGAGAACCTTCACAGATTTTCACCACATATATCACTCAAATATACAATTGTTTCTCACCACGTATTCTCCGTACAAGTAGTTTTTCATGCCGAAATAGCTCAGTTGGGAGAGGGTTAGACTGAAGCTATAAAGGTCCCTGGTTCGATCCCGGGTTTCCGCAGATGTAAAGATGTAATTTGCAACATATGAAGCTAGACATCTTCATATTTAGTCAGTGCTTCTCCCAAACACACCCCAATTTATGTAACCCTAGTGATAGAGAAGACAGAAATGTTGAAGTACAACCAAAAGTTATCAACAGCCTTTCACACCTTGACATGGAGGAACCAGTGGGTACAACAAGCTGCCTGGTAAATTAACGACTCTCGAAACAGCAACCGGCTTTTAATCAGGTAGGACTGAAAAAGCCTTTTGGATGAGAGATGAGTCAAAAACAACACATCAGTACACTAGTAGAACTTCTGAAGAAATCATGATTTGGATGACTGAGAACCTTCACAGATTTTCACCACATATATCACTCAAATATACAATTGTTTCTCACCACGTATTCTCCGTACAAGTAGTTTTTCATGCCGAAATAGCTCAGTTGGGAGAGCGTTAGACTGAAGATCTAAAGGTCCCTGGTTCGATCCCGGGTTTCGGCAGATGTAAATATGTAGTTTGCAATACATGAAGCCAGAGATCTTCATATTTAGTCAGTGCTTCTCCCAAACACACCCCAACTTCTGTTACCCTAGTGATAGAGAAGACATAAATGTTTAAATATAACCAAAAGGTATCAACAGCCTTTCACACCTTGACTTGGAGGAACCAGTGGGTACAACAAGCTGCCTGGTAAATGAAGGACTCTCGAAACAGCAACCGGCTTTTAATCAGTTAGGACTGAAAAAGCCTTTTGGATGAGAGATGAGTCACAAACAACACATCAGTACACTAGTAGAACTTCTGAAGAAATCATGATTTGGATGACTGAGAACCTTCACAGATTTTCACCACATATATCACTCAAATATACAATTGTTTCTCACCACGTATTCTCCGTACAAGTAGTTTTTCATGCCGAAATAGCTCAGTTGGGAGAGCGTTAGACTGAAGCTATAAAGGTCCCTGGTTCGATCCCGGGTTTCCGCAGATGTAATTTGCAACATATGAAACTAGACATCTTCATATTTAGTCAGTGCTTCTCCCAAACACACCCCAATTTATGTAACCCTAGTGATAGAGAAGACAGAAATGTTGAAGTACAACCAAAAGTTATCAACAGCCTTTCACACCTTGACATGGAGGAACCAGTGGGTACAACAAGCTGCCTGGTAAATTAACGACTCTCGAAACAGCAACCGGCTTTTAATCAGGTAGGACTGAAAAAGCCTTTTGGATGAGAGATGAGTCACAAACAACACATCAGTACACTAGTAGAACTTCTGAAGAAATCATGATTTGGATGACTGAGAACCTTCACAGATTTTCACCACATATATCACTCAAATATACAATTGTTTCTCACCACGTAGTCTCCGTACAAGTAGCTTTTCATGCCGAAATAGCTCAGTTGGGAGAGCGTTAGACTGAAGATCTAAAGGTCCCTGGTTCGATCCCGGGTTTCGGCAGATGTAAAGATGTAATTTGCAACATATGAAGCTAGACATCTTCATATTTAGTCAGTGCTTCTCCCAAACACACCCCAACTTATGTTACCCTAGTGATAGAGAAGACAGAAATGTTGAAGTACAACCAAAAGTTATCAACAGCCTTTCACACCTTGACATGGAGGAACCAGTGGGTACAACAAGCTGCCTGGTAAATTAACGACTCTCGAAACTGCAACCGGCTCTTATTCAGGTACGACTGAAAAAGCCTTTTGGATGAGAGATGAGTCACAAACAACACATCTGTACACTTGTAGAACTTCTGATGAAACCATGATTTGGATGACTGAGAATCTTCACAGATTTTCACCACATATATCACTCAAATATACAATTGTTTCTCACCACGTAGCCTCCGTACAAGTAGTTTTTCATGCCGAAATAGCTCAGTTGGGAGAGCGTTAGACTGAAGATCTAAAGATCCCTGGTTCGATCCCGGGTTTCGGCAGATGTAAAGATGTAATTTGCAATACATGAAGCCAGAGATCTTCATATTTAGTCAGTGCTTCTCCCAAACACACCCCAACTTCTGTTACCCTAGTGATAGAGAAGACAGAAATGCTGAAGTACAACCAAAAGTTATCAACAGCCTTTCACACCTTGACATGGAGGAACCAGTGGGTACAACAAGCTGCCTGGTAAATTAACGACTCTCGAAACAGCAACCGGCTTTTAATCAGTGAGGACTGAAAAAGCCTTTTGGATGAGAGATGAGTCATAAACAACACATCTGTACACTTGTAGAACTTCTGATGAAACCATGATTTGGATGAATGAGAGTTTTACAGATTGTCCCCACATATATCACTCAAATATACAATTGTTTCTATCCACTTAGCCTCCGTACAAGTAGTTTTTCATGCCGAAATAGCTCAGTTGGGAGAGCGTTAGACTGAAGATCTAAAGGTCCCTGGTTCGATCCCGGGTTTCGGCAGATGTAAATATGTAGTTTGCAATACATGAAGCCAGAGATCTTCATATTTAGTCAGTGCTTCTCCCAAACACACCCCAACTTCTGTTACCCTAGTGATAGAGAAGACATAAATGTTTAAATATAACCAAAAGGTATCAACAGCCTTTCACACCTTGACTTGGAGGAACCAGTGGGTACAACAAGCTGCCTGGTAAATGAAGGACTCTCGAAACAGCAACCGGCTTTTAATCAGTTAGGACTGAAAAAGCCTTTTGGATGAGAGATGAGTCACAAACAACACATCAGTACACTAGTAGAACTTCTGAAGAAATCATGATTTGGATGACTGAGAACCTTCACAGATTTTCACCACATATATCACTCAAATATACAATTGTTTCTCACCACGTATTCTCCGTACAAGTAGTTTTGCATGCCGAAATAGCTCAGTTGGGAGAGCGTTAGACTGAAGCTATAAAGGTCCCTGGTTCGATCCCGGGTTTCCGCAGATGTAATTTGCAACATATGAAACTAGACATCTTCATATTTAGTCAGTGCTTCTCCCAAACACACCCCAATTTATGTAACCCTAGTGATAGAGAAGACAGAAATGTTGAAGTACAACCAAAAGTTATCAACAGCCTTTCACACCTTGACATGGAGGAACCAGTGGGTACAACAAGCTGCCTGGTAAATTAACGACTCTCGAAACAGCAACCGGCTTTTAATCAGGTAGGACTGAAAAAGCCTTTTGGATGAGAGATGAGTCACAAACAACACATCAGTACACTAGTAGAACTTCTGAAGAAATCATGATTTGGATGACTGAGAACCTTCACAGATTTTCACCACATATATCACTCAAATATACAATTGTTTCTCACCACGTAGTCTCCGTACAAGTAGCTTTTCATGCCGAAATAGCTCAGTTGGGAGAGCGTTAGACTGAAGATCTAAAGGTCCCTGGTTCGATCCCGGGTTTCCGCAGATGTAATTTGCAACATATGAAGCTAGACATCTTCATATTTAGTCAGTGCTTCTCCCAAACACACCCCAATTTATGTAACCCTAGTGATAGAGAAGACAGAAATGCTGAAGTACAACCAAAAGTTATCAACAGCCTTTCACACCTTGACATGGAGGAACCAGTGGGTACAACAAGCTGCCTGGTAAATTAACGACTCTCGAAACTGCAACCGGCTCTTATTCAGGTACGACTGAAAAAGCCTTTTGGATGAGAGATGAGTCACAAACAACACATCTGTACACTTGTAGAACTTCTGATGAAACCATGATTTGGATGACTGAGAATCTTCACAGATTTTCACCACATATATAACTCAAATATACAATTGTTTCTCACCACGTAGCCTCCGTACAAGTAGTTTTTCATGCCGAAATAGCTCAGTTGGGAGAGCGTTAGACTGAAGATCTAAAGATCCCTGGTTCGATCCCGGGTTTTGGCAGATGTAAAGATGTAATTTGCAATACATGAAGCCAGAGATCTTCATATTTAGTCAGTGCTTCTCCCAAACACACCCCAACTTCTGTTACCCTAGTGATAGAGAAGACAGAAATGCTGAAGTACAACCAAAAGTTATCAACAGCCTTTCACACCTTGACATGGAGGAACCAGTGGGTACAACAAGCTGCCTGGTAAATTAACGACTCTCGAAACAGCAACCGGCTTTTAATCAGTTAGGACTGAAAAAGCCTTTTGGATGAGAGATGAGTCATAAACAACACATCTGTACACTTGTAGAACTTCTGATGAAACCATGATTTGGATGAATGAGAGTTTTACAGATTGTCCCCACATATATCACTCAAATATACAATTGTTTCTATCCACTTAGCCTCCGTACAAGTAGTTTTTCATGCCGAAATAGCTCAGTTGGGAGAGCGTTAGACTGAAGATCTAAAGGTCCCTGGTTCGATCCCGGGTTTCGGCAGATGTAAATATGTAGTTTGCAATACATGAAGCCAGAGATCTTCATATTTAGTCAGTGCTTCTCCCAAACACACCCCAACTTCTGTTACCCTAGTGATAGAGAAGACATAAATGTTTAAATATAACCAAAAGGTATCAACAGCCTTTCACACCTTGACTTGGAGGAACCAGTGGGTACAACAAGCTGCCTGGTAAATGAAGGACTCTCGAAACAGCAACCGGCTTTTAATCAGTTAGGACTGAAAAAGCCTTTTGGATGAGAGATGAGTCACAAACAACACATCAGTACACTAGTAGAACTTCTGAAGAAATCATGATTTGGATGACTGAGAACCTTCACAGATTTTCACCACATATATCACTCAAATATACAATTGTTTCTCACCACGTATTCTCCGTACAAGTAGTTTTGCATGCCGAAATAGCTCAGTTGGGAGAGCGTTAGACTGAAGCTATAAAGGTCCCTGGTTCGATCCCGGGTTTCCGCAGATGTAATTTGCAACATATGAAGCTAGACATCTTCATATTTAGTCAGTGCTTCTCCCAAACACACCCCAATTTATGTAACCCTAGTGATAGAGAAGACAGAAATGTTGAAGTACAACCAAAAGTAATCAACAGCCTGTCACACCTTGACATGGAGGAACCAGTGGGTACAACAAGCTGCCTGGTAAATTAACGACTCTCGAAACAGCAACCGGCTTTTAATCAGGTAGGACTGAAAAAGCCTTTTGGATGAGAGATGAGTCACAAACAACACATCAGTACACTAGTAGAACTTCTGAAGAAATCATGATTTGGATGACTGAGAACCTTCACAGATTTTCACCACATATATCACTCAAATATACAATTGTTTCTCACCACGTAGTCTCCGTACAAGTAGTTTTTCATGCCGAAATAGCTCAGTTGGGAGAGCGTTAGACTGAAGATCTAAAGGTCCCTGGTTCGATCCCGGGTTTCGGCAGATGTAAAGATGTAATTTGCAACATATGAAGCTAGACATCTTCATATTTAGTCAGTGCTTCTCCCAAACACACCCCAACTTATGTTACCCTAGTGATAGAGAAGACAGAAATGTTGAAGTACAACCAAAAGTTATCAACAGCCTTTCACACCTTGACATGGAGGAACCAGTGGGTACAACAAGCTGCCTGGTAAATTAACGACTCTCGAAACAGCAACCGGCTCTTATTCAGGTACGACTGAAAAAGCCTTTTGGATGAGAGATGAGTCACAAACAACACATCTGTACACTTGTAGAACTTCTGATGAAACCATGATTTGGATGACTGAGAATCTTCACAGATTTTCACCACATATATCACTCAAATATACAATTGTTTCTCAGCACGTAGCCTCCGTACAAGTAGTTTTTCATGCCGAAATAGCTCAGTTGGGAGAGCGTTAGACTGAAGATCTAAAGGTCCCTGGTTCGATCCCGGGTTTCCGCAGATGTAAAGATGTAATTTGCAACATATGAAGCTAGACATCTTCATATTTAGTCAGTGCTTCTCCCAAACACACCCCAATTTATGTAACCCTAGTGATAGATAAGACAGAAATGTTGAAGTACAACCAAAAGTTATCAACAGCCTTTCACACCTTGACATGGAGGAACCAGTGGGTACAACAAGCTGCCTGGTAAATGAACGACTCTCGAAACAGCAACCGGCTTTTTATCAGGTAGGACTGAAAAAGCCTTTTGGATGAGAGATGAGTCACAAACAACACATCAGTACACTAGTAGAACTTCTGAAGAAATCATGATTTGGATGACTGAGAATCTTCACAGATTTTCACCACATATATCACTCAAATATACAATTGTTTCTCACCACGTAGCCTCCGTACAAGTAGTTTTTCATGCCGAAATAGCTCAGTTGGGAGAGCGTTAGACTGAAAATCTAAAGGTCCCTGGTTCGATCCCGGGTTTCGGTAGATGTAAAGATGTAATTTGCAATACATGAAGCCAGAGATCTTCATATTTAGTCAGTACTTCTCCCAAACACACCCCAACTTCTGTTACCCTAGTGATAGAGAAGACAGAAATGCTGAAGTACAACCAAAAGTTATCAACAGCCTTTCAAACCTTGACATGGAGGAACCAGTGGGTACAACAAGCTGCCTGGTAAATTAAGGACTCTCGAAACAGCAACCGGCTTTTAATCAGTTAGGACTGAAAAAGCCTTTTGGATGAGAGATGAGTCATAAACAACACATCTGTACACTTGTAGAACTTCTGATGAAACCATGATTTGGATGAATGAGAGTTTTACAGATTGTCCCCACATATATCACTCAAATATACAATTGTTTCTATCCACTTAGCCTCCGTACAAGTAGTTTTTCATGCCGAAATAGCTCAGTTGGAAGAGCGTTAGACTGAAGATCTAAAGGTCCTTGGTTCGATCCTGAGTTTCGGCAGATGTAAAGATGTAGTTTGCAATATGAAGCTAGATATCTTCATATTTAGTCAGTGATTCTCCCAAACAAACCCCAACTTCTGTTACCCTAGTGATAGAGAAAACAGAAATGCTGAAGTACAACCAAAAGTTATCAACAACCTTTCACACCTTGACTTGCAGGAACCAGTGGGCACAACAAGCTGCCTGGTGAATTAAGGACTCTCGAAACAGCAACCGGCTTTTAATCAGTTAGGACTGAAAAAGCCTTTTGGATGAGAGATGAGTCACAAACAACACATCAGTACACTAGTAGAACTTCTGAAGAAATCATGATTTGGATGACTGAGAACCTTCACAGATTTTCACCACATATATCACTCAAATATACAATTGTTTCTCACCACGTAGTCTCCGTACAAGTAGTTTTTCATGCCGAAATAGCTCAGTTGGGAGAGCGTTAGACTGAAAATCTAAAGGTCCCTGGTTCGATCCCGGGTTTCGGCAGATGTAAAGATGTAGTTTGCAATACATGAAGCCAAAGATCTTCATATTTAGTCAGTGCTTCTCCCAAACACACCCCAACTTCTGTTACCCCAGTGATAGAGAAGACATAAATGTTTAAATATAACCAAAAGGTATCAACAGCCTTTCACACCTTGACTTGATGGAACCAGTGGGTACAACAAGCTGCCTGGTAAATTAAGGACTCTCGAAACAGCAACCGGCTTTTAATCAGTTAGGACTGAAAAAGCCTTTTGGATGAGAGATGAGTCACAAACAACACATCAGTACACTAGTAGAACTTCTGAAGAAATCATGATTTGGATGACTGAGAACCTTCACAGATTTTCACCACATATATCACTCAAATATACAATTGTTTCTCACCACGTAGCCTCCGTACAAGTAGTTTTTCATGCCGAAATAGCTCAGTTGGGAGAGCGTTAGACTAAAAGTCCCTGGTTCGATCCCGGGTTTCGGCAGATGTAAAGATGTAATTTGCAACATATGAAGCTAGACATCTTCATATTTAGTCAGTGCTTCTCCCAAACATATCCCAACTTCTGTTATCGTAGTGATAGAGAAGACAGAAATGTTTAAATATAACCAAAAGGTATCAACAGCCTTTCACACCTTGACTTGGAGGAACCAGTGGGTACAACAAGCTGCCTGGTAAATTAAGGACTCTAGAAACAGCAACCGGCTTTTAATCAGTTAGGACTGAAAAAGCCTTTTGGATGAGAGATGAGTCACAAACAACACATCTGTACACTTGTAGAACTTCTGATGAAACCATGATTTGGATGAATGAGAGTTTTACAGATTGTCCCCACATATAACACTCAAATATACAATTGTTTCTATCCACTTAGCCTCCGTACAAGTAATTTTTCATGCCGAAATAGCTCAGTTGGGAGAGCATTAGACTGAAGATCTAAAGGTCCCTGTTTCGATCCTGGGTTTCGGCAGATGTAAAGATGTAGTTTGCAATATGAAGCTAGATATCTTCATCTTTAGTCAGTGCTTCTCCCAAACAAACCCCAACTTCTGTTACCCTAGTGATAGAGAAGACATAAATGTTTAATATAACCAAAAGGTATCAACAGCCTTTCACACCTTGACTTGCAGGAACCAGTGGGCACAACAAGCTGCCTGGTAAATTAAGGACTCTCGAAACAGCAACCCGCTCTTATTCAGGTAGGACTGAAAAAGCCTTTTGGACGAGAAATGAGTCACAAACAACACATCTTTACACTTGTAGAACTTCTGATGAAACCATGATTTGGATGACTGAGAATCTTCACAGATTTTCACTACATATATCACTCAAATATACAATTGTTTCTCACCACGTAGCCTCCGTACAAGTAGTTTTTCATGCCGAAATAGCTCAGTTGGGAGAGCGTTAGACTGAAAATCTAAAGGTCCCTGGTTCGATCCCGGGTTTCGGTAGATGTAAAGATGTAATTTGCAATACATGAAGCCAGAGATCTTCATATTTAGTCAGTACTTCTCCCAAACACACCCCAACTTCTGTTACCCTAGTGATAGAGAAGACAGAAATGCTGAAGTACAACCAAAAGTTATCAACAGCCTTTCAAACCTTGACATGGAGGAACCAGTGGGTACAACAAGCTGCCTGGTAAATTAAGGACTCTCGAAACAGCAACCGGCTTTTAATCAGTTAGGACTGAAAAAGCCTTTTGGATGAGAGATGAGTCATAAACAACACATCTGTACACTTGTAGAACTTCTGATGAAACCATGATTTGGATGAATGAGAGTTTTACAGATTGTCCCCACATATATCACTCAAATATACAATTGTTTCTATCCACTTAGCCTCCGTACAAGTAGTTTTTCATGCCGAAATAGCTCAGTTGGAAGAGCGTTAGACTGAAGATCTAAAGGTCCTTGGTTCGATCCTGAGTTTCGGCAGATGTAAAGATGTAGTTTGCAATATGAAGCTAGATATCTTCATATTTAGTCAGTGATTCTCCCAAACAAACCCCAACTTCTGTTACCCTAGTGATAGAGAAAACAGAAATGCTGAAGTACAACCAAAAGTTATCAACAACCTTTCACACCTTGACTTGCAGGAACCAGTGGGCACAACAAGCTGCCTGGTGAATTAAGGACTCTCGAAACAGCAACCGGCTTTTAATCAGTTAGGACTGAAAAAGCCTTTTGGATGAGAGATGAGTCACAAACAACACATCAGTACACTAGTAGAACTTCTGAAGAAATCATGATTTGGATGACTGAGAACCTTCACAGATTTTCACCACATATATCACTCAAATATACAATTGTTTCTCACCACGTAGTCTCCGTACAAGTAGTTTTTCATGCCGAAATAGCTCAGTTGGGAGAGCGTTAGACTGAAAATCTAAAGGTCCCTGGTTCGATCCCGGGTTTCGGCAGATGTAAAGATGTAGTTTGCAATACATGAAGCCAAAGATCTTCATATTTAGTCAGTGCTTCTCCCAAACACACCCCAACTTCTGTTACCCCAGTGATAGAGAAGACATAAATGTTTAAATATAACCAAAAGGTATCAACAGCCTTTCACACCTTGACTTGATGGAACCAGTGGGTACAACAAGCTGCCTGGTAAATTAAGGACTCTCGAAACAGCAACCGGCTTTTAATCAGGTAGGACTGAAAAAGCCTTTTGGATGAGAGATGAGTCACAAACAACACATCTGTACACTTGTAGAACTTCTGATGAAACCATGATTTGGATGACTGAGAACCTTCACAGATTTTCACCACATATATCACTCAAATATACAATTGTTTCTCACCACGTAGCCTCCGTACAAGTAGTTTTTCATGCCGAAATAGCTCAGTTGGGAGAGCGTTAGACTAAAAGTCCCTGGTTCGATCCCGGGTTTCGGCAGATGTAAAGATGTAATTTGCAACATATGAAGCTAGACATCTTCATATTTAGTCAGTGCTTCTCCCAAACATATCCCAACTTCTGTTATCGTAGTGATAGAGATGACAGAAATGTTTAAATATAACCAAAAGGTATCAACAGCCTTTCACACCTTGACTTGGAGGAACCAGTGGGTACAACAAGCTGCCTGGTAAATTAAGGACTCTCGAAACAGCAACCGGCTTTTAATCAGTTAGGACTGAAAAAGCCTTTTGGATGAGAGATGAGTCACAAACAACACATCTGTACACTTGTAGAACTTCTGATGAAACCATGATTTGGATGAATGAGAGTTTTACAGATTGTCCCCACATATAACACTCAAATATACAATTGTTTCTCACCACTTAGCCTCCGTACAAGTAATTTTTCATGCCGAAATAGCTCAGTTGGGAGAGCATTAGACTGAAGATCTAAAGGTCCCTGTTTCGATCCTGGGTTTCGGCAGATGTAAAGATGTAGTTTGCAATATGAAGCTAGATATCTTCATCTTTAGTCAGTGCTTCTCCCAAACAAACCCCAACTTCTGTTACCCTAGTGATAGAGAAGACATAAATGTTTAAATATAACCAAAAGGTATCAACAGCCTTTCACACCTTGACTTGCAGGAACCAGTGGGCACAACAAGCTGCCTGGTAAATGAAGGACTCTCGAAACAGCAACCGGCTTTTAATCAGTTAGGACTGAAAAAGCCTTTTGGATGAGAGATGAGTCACAAACAACACATCAGTACACTAGTAGAACTTCTGAAGAAATCATGATTTGGATGAGAGAACCTTCACAGATTTTCACCACATATATCACTCAAATATACAATTGTTTCTCACCACGTAGTCTCCGTACAAGTAGTTTTGCATGCCGAAGTAGCTCAGATGGGAGAGCGTTAGACTGAAGATCTAAAGGTCCCTGGTTCGAGCCCGGGTTTCGGCAGATGTAAAGATGTAGTTTGCAATATATGAAGCTGGACATCTTCATATTTAGTCAGTGCTTCTCCCAAACACACCCCAACTTCTGTTACCCTAGTGATAGAGAAGACAGAAATGTTTAAATATAACCAAAAGGTATCAACAGACTTTCACACCTTGACTTGGAGGAACCAGTGGGTACAACAAGCTGCCTGGTAAATTAAGGACTCTCGAAACAGCAACCGGCTCTTATTCAGGTAGGACTGACAAAGCCTTTTGGATGAGAGATGAGTCACAAACAACACATCTGTACACTAGTAGAACTTCTGAAGAAATCATGATTTGGAGGACTGAGAATCTTCACAGATTTTCACCACATATATCACTCAAATATACAATTGTTTCTCACCACGTAGCATCCGTACAAGTAGTTTTGCATGCCGAAATAGCTCAGTTGGGAGAGCGTTAGACTGAAGATCTAAAGGTCCCTGGTTCGATCCCGGGTTTCCGCAGATGTAAAGATGTAGTTTGCAATATATGAAGCTAGACATCTTCATATTTAGTCAGTGCTTCTCGCAATCATATCCCAACTTCTGTTACCGTAGTGATAGAGAAGACAGAAATGTTGAAGTACAACCAAAAGTTATCAACGGCCTTTCACACCTTGACTTGGAGGAACCAGTGGGTACAACAAGCTGCTTGGTGAACATAACGACTCTCGAAACAGCAACTGGCTCTTATTCAGGTAGGACTGAAAAAGCCTTTTGGATGAGCGGTGAGCCACAAGCAACACACTTGTAGAACATCGGAAGAAACCATGATTTGGATGATTGAGAATCCTCACAGATTTTCACCAGATATATCACTCAAATATACATTTGTTTCTCCCCACTTAGCCTCCATACTAGCAGTTTTTTGCACGGAATAGCTCAGTTGGGAGAGCGTTAGACTGAAGATCTTAAGGTCCCTGCTTTGATCCCAGGTTTTGGCACATATACAGATGTAGTTTTCAATTAATTAAGTTAGAGATCTTCATATTTAGTGCTCTTCCTAACCACATCCCAACTTCAGTTACCCTAGTGATAGAGGTGATAGAACTGTGGAAGTATGACCTAAAGGTATCAACAGTCTTTGGAACCTTGAGTTGGAGGAACCAGTGGGTACAACAACCTGCCTGGTTAACATAACAACTCTCGAAACAGCAACATGCGCTTACGTCAGTAAGAACTGAAAATGACTTTTGGATGAGAGGTGAGTCACAAGCAATACATCTGTACATTTGTAGAACTTCTGAAGAAACCAAGGAGATTGTAGACTGAAGATCAAAGGTCCCTGGTATGATCCCAGGTTTTGGGAGATATAAAGGCGGAGTTCCCAATGGTAACTCATATTTAGGCAATCCGATTCCTAACGACGGCCCTACTTCAGTTAATTTAGTGATAGAAATGTGAAGGTGTGACTTATACGTATCAACAGCCTTTTGAACCTTGACTTGGAGGAACCAGTGGGTACAACAACCTGCCTGGTAAACATAACAACTTACGAAACAGCAACTTGCTCTTAAGTCAGTTGGGACTGAAAAAGCCTTTTGGATGATGGGTGACTCACAAGCAAAACACCTGTACAAGTGTAGAACTTCTTAATAAACCATGATTTGGATGACTGAGAATCTTCACAGATTTTCACCAGATATATCCTGCCTAAATGCATTGAGTTGCTGCCATATGATTGGCTGATAAGCTATTTGTGTTAACAAGCAATTGAACAGGTGTGCCTAATGAAGTGGCCGGGGAGTGTATAAACTACCTACGTGAAAGGTAAAAAAGTTAATCCCATTTCATTCTCTGAAATATATTATATATATATATATAACGTTAAATTGGTGCAAAATAATGATCATGTTTCACTTTTACAATATAAGGAAGAAAGCTACAACCAGCATTAAACCCATAATGTAAGTCTTGGATGGAACACACACTTGTAACACTGGGCAGCCATCCCACTGAGCGAGAGGAGTTGCACAGTTTATTAAGATGGTGTCTGGCCTCCTCCAGTCCTCTCTGGGTGTTTGTGGATGTTAAGAGACTTTCAAAATCAATAAAAGGGAACAGAGTGCATGAGTAGCATTACAAGGTGTCCGGTGAGTATCAGCAGGCCTGAGGGCGTCAGACTCATAAATAATAAACAAAACCGAACGACTAATCGAGAAAATCTAGAGAGAATGTTTCCGATCTGTCTTTAAAAACCTTTAGTTACCCTTTTGACCAAGTGAACTGCCAGCCTTGCTACAGTGCTATTGTCACCTATTATAAAGAGATAATGACCACAGTAAATCATACGTTTTTGACAAGGAAATAAAAGCCAGTGCAAGAGCACATTGAAAAACAATCTTAAACACTTTATTTTGAAATCATGATTCTGGTGTTGTTTGCAACCACTGAATGGAAAAACAATTTAAACAGCACATCATGAGCAGACTGTGAAATGAGATGTTGACTGAGGGGAGAACAAATATACTCAAACATTGACTTTCAGAAATGGAAAAAAACACACTAAACCCATGAAAAGTGATGGTTACCAATTAATTATACTGAGAATATTTTTTTTTAACTTTTGGACCAACATCAATATAAAGCGTGTTTTGGGGGGAAGATGGGACAATTCTTATCCAGAGAGCAAACATTGCAAACAAAAAGTTTAAATTTCAAGTTCCTCTTAGAGGTTTCATTACCTGCCCATTAAAGTTGAGTAACAAAATGGAAAAAAAAATATTCAAGTGAACATTTTTTAAATAGATTGAATCAAAGCTAACCAGGTGATTTTCACTGTATGATATTTATTATGATGTCCAGCTAACAGAGGTTTTAGAATAAAGCCCAAGTTATGCTTCTGCGTTGAAGCTATGTAATTGCTCTTCAACATCTATCAGCTCCAATTCCAACACTGTCCGATTAGTAATACTTCCATTGTTCTAAAGTAAACAGAAAACGGAAGACACTCAACACCAGCAACTCTACTGCCAATACCTTTAAAGGGGTGTAATTGCATAGTGATTCACATTCACCTATGCACAACCCTGAACGCTTGGCCTCCAGCATAGGATATGTGCATACCTACAGAGTAGCTTGTACGCAGAAGCATGACTTAAAGGGGACATATTATGAAAATTCCACTTTTGTATTGCTTCTACACGTTAATTTGGGTATCTGGCATGTCTACCGACCCAAAAACTCTGGAAATAAACAACTCCTGCGATTTGTTATGGTTCCTTTAAGTCAGAAACGATACGCTTGAGTGCGTCCAATGGGATTACGACCGATAAGTACGTCATTGTCGAACCATGCCCATGTAGGGAGTCTCGCTTCATGGCCAATCCCAGCCGCAATGTCATCGCATCAGCAGTGCTAGGGTTAGCTGCTGCTACCCGTCAGACATCTAAGTGTCCGCAGAAACATGCCGATCATCGAGGCGGAGACCTCTAAACATTGACTCAACCATGTGGAAGGATGCTGCTGCTACGCCAGCTCCAGCTCCCACTGCTCCAACTGCGGGGCTGCGCTGGGGCTGCCGATCCCAGCCGCTATGTCATCGCATCAGCAGATCCGCCGCTGCCTTTGGACACCCCCAGGGAAGTCTCCAATGCTCCCAGTGAGCTGCCTTAGTGTAGATCACTCAAAACAGGTCAATCTGAGGAGGGATGTTTTAGACAGGGTAAAAAGGGTGCTGTTTTAAATTATCCCTGTGCTGTTTTGACCAAAATATGTAACAGACATTTCATTAAGACCCGAGGAACCATATCAACTTGTGGTAAATTGGCATAATATGTCTCCTTTAAGAGGAGAGTATAAAGGACATTATTTTAAGGCTAATATGTTAATTCAGACAATAACAAAGTAACAATACTTATCTAAATGACTGTATTGTTTGTCACAAATCCAGGAAAATATCCTGACACGTAGTGGATGCTGAACATGCACAGCAATGATTGATATTGGCTGGTATTATTTTTATCCTCAGAGAATGGTATTACGTTTTAGGGCTTTTTCAAACTAGACACATTTTTTAAATTGTGATTAAGTCACATGATATTGATATTTAAAAAATCTGCATCCAATCAATGAAAGTTCACACCAGCCGCACAATTTTGCCAAGCAAAATTTAAAAAAATTTCAGACCAAGGTCAATTCTTCAAAGATTTTCTTCCAAGATCAAATCTTTCCATTCAGAATGCATGTTGTTGACAACGTTACGTTTTTGTAGCAGTTGTAGTGGTAGTGGTATTCGAACAACTAGCTCCTCAATCCAGTCCGACATAAATTATTTTGTAGATTTTTAAGATATATTTGTCTTAAGCCATTATGTTATTTTTGTCTGTAAACAGATAGTGTGTGGCTCAATTGAAGCTAGAATAGAGTAACAGACAACCCAACTCCTGTCAAAGTACATTAATGAACCATATTTGCAGAGTTGGGGCTGCTTACAAACGAATGTGACCTTCCTAGGATGAAATACTTACAGACATGTTGCAGTTGTGTGGTACATTATGTTCCTCTCTCTATGTCTGTATTGGTATTTCATCTTTATGTAAAAGGAGCACCAGATCATCTTCACACAACGTTGATTTCATCTTTTGATTCCCTGATTATTTAATTTTCTTTGCTAAAATGTGTCACACTTAATGTGAATAATCAGGTGAGTCAAACCTCGGAATTATTTGACTTTTATTCGCATCGCAAAGGCCATTTGTTGCTGTCATGAGAAGTTGAAGAAATAATCTTATGCAAAACAAAAGCCATGAAATTCAAATTTTAGTTGATGTTTATACTGTAGATATCCCCACATGAGCTAAATGATTAAAAAGATTTTATTTTTTGTCTTGAAATTACTTTGAACGGGAGGTTCTTGTCATCATCACTATGTCGTCAGTATGAGCACCTCTAAAGAGACAGTGATGAATCCGTCTGGCCAGAAAAGGGTTGAATGACTTGAACTTTCCATCTGCCCTAACATATGGATCTGAAGCTCCTTACACCTTTATATAGATATATATTTTTATATCGATATAAATTAAAACGTTACATTAAGTATAATTACAGTAAGAGGTTAGAGTTCCTCCGTCTGTTTAGGAGCATGTCATCCTTCAACTGAGCAGGAGATAAGGTTGACACGATATCACCGCTGTACATTGCAACAATCTAATTTCAAATACTGAGATTAAGTAAATTCACTTGGACATTGTCCGTTCATCCCCCCATCATATACACTTTTGCAGGTTACAGGGGGCTGGAACCTCTGGATGGGCTACACAGTGAACAGGTTGTAGGTCTGTCACAGGGCCACTTGTCATAATTAAAATCTTCAACTATACCAGTTGAGAAATTTTATTTAGTTTACAATTGAGTATATATACATTTTCTAATTGAAATGTAACAGTTTCTGCTTTTTTTGTATTAACCTGTATTATCTCCGCTTATGTGCAGTACATTAGCCTGTATGCCGTAACTTATGACATTAGCTAGTACCTAGTAGAAGTGACATGTCACTTTTTTAACTTTTCTCTCTTATAACTTCAACTTCTGTGTAACGGCTCCCCGCTTCTCCACACAAACGCTGAGTCTCTTGAACTGATGTTACACGGCTCTTTATTCTCACATCTGGTTTGCCGTAGTGACACCGTAAAACTGTTATGACAGTTACAAGTTACAAAGATTTTAATCATTAAAACCAAACACGAACGTTAAAATACAATGAACAAACAAATCGCCACGTGAGACATCTGACTCGTTAACGTGACAGCGACTCCCTTCCGCACTACCCGCAGCAAAGTAAATGGGACCAGCTTCCTTACCTCGTTCCGCTTGGCGAGGGGTGTTAAGCTAAAGTTGTTTGGATGGTTCTTTCGGTCCGAGAAATGCCGCAAAGCTGGCGTCCGGTTTGGTTTCCTATCTGTGCCGGGCTGACGGCAGGTATTTTATTGCACTGGGGCGGAAACGAGGGATCAGGTGTGTCGAATAAAACCGTCCGCTCCTTTGCTGCAGGTAACTATGCGAGGGGAGTCGCTACGTGTAAAAGACAACGAAAATAACCCAAACCGTAGTTGAACATAAGAACAATATATAGCCCAACCCTAAAATAAAAGAATAAAACAGTCTGCATAAACTGGCCGGTTTTGCTGACAGTTACATTCTGTGTTCAGCACACCGCTAGCTTCATGACAAACGGATGTCCTTATATGGAGAAATAGAGGCGTGGCTGTATGCTGAGAGTGGACACTCGCCTGTCAATTCAGAATGATTCTGATTCACAAACATAAGCTTGGTGGTGAGAACAAAATTGGCTGGTGCGTGTCCACTGTGGAGAGTAAGAACATTTCTGCGTACATGTTAGTGAATGTTACGGACAGTGTTCTGTATGTCCTGTATGTATACATGTGTTGTGTTCTGTCTTGTGTTGTTGTTTTGTTCCCACATCCTTATAGACTGGTGATGCCTCCAGTGACTGGAAGGGGGAGCTCTCGGGCAGGACGTGCCAGTGAAGTGGCCAGAAGAAGAAGCATCATGGCCGCTCATCTCACCTGCATCCAATCTTCCAATCACCCCACCTGTGACAGATCTCTCGTCAACCCTTCCCCTTTAAATAGTCCTGTGTTTGTTTTGTTGGCGAGAGGAGGCTTTTGTGGTGAGCTGTGGCAGAGCGCTGATTGTTTTGTTTGGTCCTGATGTTTGCTGGTGTCTTGAGTTAGTTTTTACCAGTAGTTGTTTAAGTTGTAGCAGCCTACTTTTGTTTTGTCTTTTGTCTTTGTTGACTTTGTTTGTTGTGCGCACAGGGACTACAAGGACAGGTAAGATACTCCAGGGTCTACATATCACACGCACGTAGGTTTACTGCTTAATACCTCAGGTTAGAGTGAGCACCACCCGCTGTACTTTTGGGTGCTAAGCACATGTAAAGGGGGGGGGGAATTTCTTTGTGTTCTTTTTCTTTGGTGCCACTGTTAGTCCTTGTTGATCCCTGTGTTGCTTTGTCTAAATAAATACTGTCTTTGTCTTATATCTGGTCTTGTGTTTTGTGTGATTGCACCCTCACTTATTCAGACCTGTTGCATTTATGTTATGTCCAGCTACGAGCCACCAGAGGGCGTAACAGTGAATGAGGCCCATTGTCTCTTGACATTGACAGTCTTTATTTCTTTCTAGATTAATATATTTGTAATAAGATGACTATATATTCCAAAGCAGGTTTTCATGGAATAGATATATTCCATTGCTGAAGGGTGATACATCAATTGTATATTAACATTTTCAGAAAATTGTATTTCTTATTTAAGAACATCGTTGATAGTTTTATTTACAAGCAACTTAAAGATGTTATCATAAGACATTATAAAATATGGATTCCTGCCATTAATGTCTGATTTCAATGTTAACTCACACAGAGGGAATTCTTGACATGCTTGCGAGGTGTGGGGGTTTTCAGATTAATTTTCAACCTGAAAGTCATGACCAAGAGAGATGTGCAGCATGAATAGTTTGACAGAACTGCAATTACCTCTGATTACTTTCCTAATCATAATCAGACAGGCTCCATGTTGTCCGTGACAGGGTTGAACTCAAACCGTGTCCTTGTCAGAGAGCGGTGCATGATAATGATTGCGGTTTAATGCCTCAGGTGGGAGGAAGATGTGTTGTGTGTTGAGGTGTGTTTACGTCCCACAGCAAAGAAATCGTCTATCAGACGCAGCCATCAGAAATGAAATTATGGACATGTTTTCTCGTCTAAAATGATAAGGCCTGAATGACACCCATTTGCATGAATCACCCATGTCTTAATTGCATCCAGCTCATCTAATACACATGTAAATTTGGTTTTGTAGTTCGTTTACAATAATTCCAAACCGTTTAGCATCACATTACTGAATGAATCTTGTTTAGCCTGCTGCAGTGTGAGCATTGTGCTGTTGTTTTGGGTGCTTTAGAGATTGAGTTAAATGGCCCAGTCACTCTGGTGGATTAATGCATCTGCTTTACTGCACATCAGAGTGTTGTGTACAATGGATGTAATTTTGTTTAAGAGTGATCAGCGTGTTTGTGAATAATAGGCGAAAGATATCTAATGGTGTATAATATGCAAAAGGTACTGTTGACAAATAAACATAATGAAATTAGTTGTTTGTAATTTCCTTCAGAGAGTGACATATTGATGTGTTATCAATGGTATGTCAACAAGTTCTGTTCAGATTTGGGCACAAAATTACTCTGTTAAGGTTAGAGAACCATCGTGGTTATTGTTTGATCGTTTGACATGTGGGATAAACAGCACATTTATTGGCTTTTATACAAAGAGTTTGGATTAAAAAATCAATATCACTTTCACATTTATCTTTTAAATGTACAACTGTTGCCAGCACCCTGGTAGTTTAGCATCCAGACAAGCAGGATTACACTGTCAGCCTGTTTATGTTTGAAAGTAACTGTAGCAGGTTTTCTGCCACTGCAGGTTACACAAAACAAACCAGAGACAGCTGCTCACTGGTAAAGTTCTTCTATTGGAACAAGCTCAAATATTCGGTCTAAAGTTTCCTGTTCCTCTGCATGGCTTTTGAAGTGCACATGGCAGGCTATTCTATCATCAATCGAACTGCATGGTGTCCATCCGTTCCCCCAGGTCCAGCACATTACTGCGTTCAAAGAGGGAGTGAATAGATTACTCATGGCAGCTTCTAATGAACTCACCTGGTCTCATGAGCCACCTCCTGCAGCTTGATGCCACCAGGCCCACCCTCACACTAACAAAATCGACATAGCACAGCAGTAACTTCCTGAAATCCAGTTGTCACCATCAGAGCAACCTGCTGACATTTCCATAAGTTACTCATGTCAAAGATATTGTTTAGAACATTGCCCCATACAATTGCTGCGTCTGCATACTTGGTTTGTAGTATGGACTGAACAAACAAGATACAAGTTATTTAGCTCTGGTGGTGGTGGAAGGTAGATTTACTTTTTTGTTAAGAAGGAACCAGAGGCCTGTTTCAGGTAGCTGGTTTTGAGGCAACCCCGAGTTTGTTTGCTCTGAGTTAGTGGAAACTCTGGGTTTTCCGTTTCAGGTAGCAGGTTCAGCGCAACCGAGAGTTAGTTGCTGCGGCAACATACGCCGTGGACCTAACCTGCTCGGGAGGTGGTTAGACCTACTCTGAGTTTGTTGTCTATAAGGCTGAAGGCAGCTCTGACAGAAGGAAGTGTTAGAAATGGCATGTCCTTTTCTACGAGAGCCCGTGGACGTAGAGGCTGCGATCCTCAGAAGGAATCTCCGTGAGGAACGATTATTAAGACCCCGGTTGGATATACTTTCTTTTCCTGATAATTTTCTTCACGAGCGCTATCGTTTTTCAGCACAATCTATCATTTATTTAGACCACCTTCTCAGCCCCCATGTTAACTGTCAAACGCACCGGGGGCATGCTTTAAGTTCAATACAAATTATTTGTGTGGCACGCCGTTTTTTTGCAAACGGCAGCTTTCTTTACAACGTCGGTGACGCCGAGCACATTTCAAAGGCAACCGTGTGTCGGTCTGTCAGAAATGTGACTTTGGCACTGAAACGTTTTCTTTACACGTTTGTGATGTTTCCAAGTCACCGACCTATACGAACAATCAAGGAAGAGTTCTACAGAATTGCAGGTAACAGTAGCAACAATGTAGCCTATTTGTTTCTTGGAACGTTTTAATGTAATAAATAATGTGCACAATTAAATTAAATTAATTAATTTGTAATGTTCTAGATTTTCTGGGTGTCATCGGGTGCATCGATGGAACTCATATTCCTATTAAAGCTCCTTCAGTGAATGAAGGCGACTATGTTAATAGGAAGTCCTTCCACAGCATCAATGTGCAGGTACAGGTGAAGGCCTAGACCTTCAGCATTTTAAATTAAAGATACTTAACAAAACAGCCTCTGTATCTAATTATACTCCTCTGCAATTTGAAGGTTGTATGTGATGCCAGAAATATCATCACCCAAGTGGAGGCAAAGTGGCCGGGGTCTGTGCATGACGCACGCATATTTCGGGAGTCTAATCTGAGCACTCGCTTTGCCCGTGGTAACTAAGCCTATATTTGAAGGATTTAGAATCCATATTTGTTCAGATGATTAATATTTCACCTGTATCGTAGGAGAGTTCGACGGTCATGTTTTAGGTGACAGAGGGTACCCCTGCCAGCCTTGCCTTCTGACCCCGTATGCCGATCCCGTGCCAGGACCACAGCAGCGCTACAACCTGGCGCATATGAGGACGAGAGCCAGGGTCGAAAACACGTTCGGGATCCTGAAGGCAAGATTCCAGTGCCTCCAAATGCTGCGAGTCACACCAGAAAGGGCATGTGACATAATAATTGCATGTGTGGTTCTACACAACATCGCGATTTTGAGAGGGGAAAATTGCTCACCTGCATTTGCAGATGAGCAGCACATAAACCCAAACCATGCCATGGATCCACAGGATGGAAGGGTGGTTAGAGAAAGACTCTGCCAAAATCATTTTGTTTGAGTTTTCTATGTAGTTAAATGTATTTTATTATTTCCGAAATGTTTTCTTTGGCGTTCTTTCGCCTTCCTGTATGATAGTAAACTCGTGTGACAGACCCAGCCTCTTGTAGGGGGTGACACTGTTCAACAAAATAACTTGTCCCACCACAGCCCGTGTTCTAATAAAGACAATCTACTTTTTATGAGGATTTCTTTATTTCCTGAAAGCACAAAAAAAAAAAGGTCATTCATATTGGGTATGTTTTTGGAGCAGGAAACAGTATCCCAGTTTGTACCTCACCCACCTTTAACTTATGTTCCAAAATTTGGATCTCCAAAGCATCCTTTTGCATCTTTTGCCTAATGTGGTCCATTTCCAAGTCTGCTTTGTTTATTTGTTTTCCCAGATAGATTTTATAGAGCTCTTTGACTGGAAGCTATAGGAATGCAAAAGATGACATTGGATTTCACAGTGCCAAGTACAGCGTTTCATTATAATTCCAGGGAGAATCTTACAGAGGTAAGCTGTGAAGTAGAGCTAGAAGTGGATGGCCTCTCATTGAATTCGATTTCATCCTGTTTGAGAGAAAGAAGATGTCAGTTTTAAACTGTACAACGCTATCATCAACTTTTAGATGTTAATTTTAAAAGGTGTTAACCTCAATAGGCCTTTCCTCTTCCCTGTCAAATGCTGCAGACAATGTTTCTCCATCATCTTCCTGTAATGACATTAACAGTTGTGCTCAGCAATTATCAAGACATTATTAATAATCTGTGGAAGGTGAAGAATTGTTACAATTGCATGGAGGTTGGTGAGGGCATCTGGTTCCAGTAGGGCGATGACGCCATCAGTAACTGGAAGAAGATGATTAGACAGTGAAATTATTACTTGAGCCAGAATATTGCCCCATCTAATTTGCAACGCGCTGGGTTGCATGTACATATTTAATTATTTTGAATAACCAACCTCTGATAAAGGCACTTCTATCCTGGGGGGTGGGGGGATCAGAGGAGCTCCCTCCAGGGATGCCCTCAGCCACAGGACGCATACTCTGTTGGCTGAGGGCCATCTCCTCAGCCTCTGTGAGGGCTGCAGGTGGTGGACCCCTCCAGTCTTCCGGGCCTCTGCTTTTTTCGATTTGCTAACATGGAGGAAAATGTTACCCTAATATTCAGTAAGCGCTATTTTGAAGACACATATATATGTATATACATACATACATACATACATACATACATACATACATACATACATACATACATACATACATACATACATACATACATACATACATACATACATACAGATAATGCATTTTGCCTAGGAGTAGCCTTCTAATATATCTAAATCCTATTAAATATTGGCAGTGTTGGGGTGGCTGAGAAATGTACTACTTACATTTACTGCTTAAATATAGACCCATCACATGTTGAATATAGCTGTTAAATTAGGTAGAGCAGGCAAAACAGCACAATTGATTTGATTTCAATTAGACATTAGTTTACCTGTTTGAACTATATTTTTATACTTCATTTTCATTTGCTGCCAAGTCCTCTTGGGGCAACTCGGGTTGTTCCTGTGTAAATTGACACACACACACACACACACACACACAATTTACATATTGAATAAGTGGAAGATGTTAAACTTTCCTCTTATTTTATTTTACTATTTTATTTTACTCACGCATTGACTTGTTCGGCTATTTCCTGCCAAGCTCTCTCTCGCGCTCTCGCTGCCGCGGCGGTATTACTTTTTTTGGTGAAAATGGGTACCTGCTCGGCATATGCGTGCATTAATATTTCCAATTCCGTGGGTGAAAAGTAACTGGATCTACGTTTTTGGTCCATGTTTGATCATGTTATCAGAGATCCATTGATGATGGCTCTTTATAGTCAAGAGGCACGCCCCCAACCCAGCGTGAACACACTCAGAGTGGATTAAGCCAACGCTGATCACCTGTTCTGAAACCGAAAACCCAGAGTTGCTTTTCAACCCTGAACTCTGAGTCAACCAACTCAGAGCGCAGGATTAAACTCAGAGTATGTTAAACCAGCTACCTGAAACAGGCCTCAGGTCAGCTGTTTCCTTAAAGCTGCCAGAACAGTATAGTAACTTCTTAGTAAACTAAGTTTGCATAATTGTATCGGTTTAAAATAACTAATAATGTTTTTGTTTTGTTTTTGTTATTAGATAATAAAATAAGGTCAAGCAATGATGAAAGTATTACATTTTGTTGACTCATCCACACACCACAACCTCCACCGTCTGCAGGCTACACAACAACTTGATATTTCCTGAGCTCAAAGAGCCAAAAAACCACAGAGTTGCGGTATGTCATTACTGAGCATTTGCCTGTAATACCATGTTTGTAATGAAATGATTGATGGTATTTTTTTTGATTGGGATGTTATTTTTTCCTCTAATAGGTTGCCTTTATTATTATATACTTGTTTATTGATGATATTGAATTGTTATCAGGAATTTTTCCTGCAGACAAATTCTGCCATATACTTTCACTGACATGTTGTCACCGAAGTCACTCGTGACTAATAAATCCATTAAACAATCAATGTATTTAGATTGTTGATTTAAACTCCCAGCAGATGGATATAATGAATATAACCAATTACTCAGAGTTATGAGAAATATTTATTTCTGTCCAACACTTTCCTCAGAGACAGCAGGAGGTGAGGAACCAACCACGATGTCAGATGAGTGGGAAAGAAACAAACATGTTGTTGTGAACTGCCGTTGTTATCTAACCACAGATCTAAGGTGACATAGTTTATTTTCACATATTTGATTCCACTTCAGCAACAGGAAAAATAAGCATGCTACCAATAGGTGGTGTCGCAAATCCATTTGTCACACTTGCACTTGTATCTCAGGCGAAAAAACCAATGCTTCATTACACACATGGGTGTTGCGAAGGGCAGTGAATGCATGTGTCCTAATTCAGTGGCTGCATCTTTTGGACAGTGTCTAAGCAGGCTATGAAGACCGCCTCCTTCGTGTACTGTGTAGGCTGCGAAGGCAGAACTGAAATGAGATGGTCTGGTCTTCAGAAGCTTTCTGTGATTAGCATCTCAAGCTTGTCCTGCATGTATTCATGTTGCTTAGCAACAGAGCTGACGTTGAACACACCAGGTACTTCTTAATGCCCATTAACATGTTCACTGTTAGCTGGCTGGTTGTAGCATGATACTAAAGCATCGTCTTGTTGCCTGCTGGTGCCATAACCTCACTTTGTCACTGAAACACAGTGAATCCTGGGATAGGTTGGGTCGGGAAGGCTTCATCCCTTGCAGCATTTGTCTCCCGGGAGTGGATGGATCCATTTGTTGAACGCATTTGAAGGAGCCTCGCATCACAGCTGTGACGCAATTGGCCTTCAAATGCAGGCTCAGAAGGATGCCGCCCATTGATTGAGACACAGTAATGGTTACCAAACTGCTATGTGGACTGGTAAAATGAATCTGATTCGACTCTTCCACTGGGTGTTGTCCCTGGGTCTGTGTGCGAAACAACCCACTGTCAGCAGGGATGCATGGTGGCTAACTGCTTGTTTGAACACTTAGTGCTAGAGAACATCTACAGATGCTTGCATTATTTGCATTCACAAGAGGGACAAAATACTAAATTATTGCTTATACTGTACTAATCTGAGTCTGTGTAAATTGCGACACTTTTAACTCATGTTTACCACTACTTTGTATGTCAATTTTGTTTGCACTTCCTCAAGTGGTCAAAACTTATTTTGGGTTAGTTAATTTTGACGAACCTTAATCCTGACCCTAACTCCCCATTTTCAAATAATTAACAGATAAAATGCACATCCAACTTACTTAATTCCATAGGATGAGTGCTCACAAAAAGGACTGCAACATTTGTAAATGTAATTAAATGGATTACAGCCTGTCTTCCTTTGTTTTTATTTATTTAAGAATAAAAATCACAGCTTTTTCTGCTTTGCTCATATCTGAAGACTCTATACACTGACATGAGTATGCCAATCTCGAACCAGTCACAAGGGATAGCTACAGAATGACACTTCAATAACAGGAAAGTGGTCTATGACTTCTGGACACCACTGGATATATTGTTCTATAGTGCTGCTCAGAGTCAGTCATATTATTTCGAGACTCTATGGCCTGTGGTTTCATTGAACTGGTGCTTTTCACCTTTTTATATGAGCGCACAAGTGCTGTGGTTACATGGTTTTTTCATATGTTGTGTTAGAGATTGAACCAGACAAAATTAGTATAATATAATGATTAGAGAAGTCTTGCCAGAAAAGCAGCAGTTTAACTTTGAATATTTGAATACTGGAAGCCTATACAGTGATGAACCACACATTTGTTGTAGCCATTTGGTGAACTGCAGGCATCCTCTTTGTGGTTGTTTGCAGTGGAGGGGATGGATGCATGTAGCCATGTTACTGATGACTTTGTGGGGTGATGGATTCTTCATTTACGTGAGCATTTCAAAAACTAAGGACACAGCAATACGCAATAAGGATTACCGCCCTGTGTAATCAAAGGCAAGGAAATAGGGCTGGTGGACAGCTTTAAATATCTGCTGTTGATAGCAAACTGTGCCTGAAGAATCATACAGCAGCAATCTGTAGATGTTACTGCAATGCTTGTTTTTTTCCTGCAGGAAATGATCTCTTTAATGCAGCTGATAAAAGATGACCTTGTCGCAACAGAGTGTTGTTCAATATGTTTTGACATTTTGTTTTGACATCATGTCCAAATTGACATGTTGAGTGTGCATGAAAAACTGCCAGTGAAGGCTAACCACGCAACAAGGTAATGACATGTTTAATGCTGACAGTTCAGTTGTGTTGTCTCTTGTCATGGTCACCTCTTCAGATGTCAATCCAAACGGCATTAGTCGTCCAAGCTGCGATAAGGTATTATTAGTACTTTTTTTTTTTTTTTTTTTACATATTTCCTCCCACAGGGTGTAAATGGACTGTTAATAACAGCTTAGAGTGTGTTTATTTGTGTGGTTGAAAAAAATGACAGGAATAAATTATTCTTCTTCCACGTTTCTTTGACGAACTCCATCATTTGTGGCGGTGAAACTATCTGTTTACTGTCAACACAACTGCTGCACAAATCAGATGCGCCACACAGAGGGGAGCAAATGTGATATTTGCTGTTTTTTTTTTATTAATGTGCATCGTGACACTGTCAGTGTAGAGTTGGAAAATATAAATGAATAAAGCACATCACGTTCACTTTATGATGGGCTGCATACCGTGCCATACAGCAGGACTCACAAACATGTGTTAGCAAGTACAAATACTTTGGTACTGTTCTTCAGTAAATGTTTCTGGTGCCGCATTTACTTGAGTATAACTTTTTTCTGATAATAGACATTTGAACACAAATAAAAAATGTCCCATCCCTGGCTCCATTTAAATTAAGAAAACTTCAATTCAATGCATTGTAGCCTAAACATTTTCTACCTACAATAAAAATCTACAATATAACATGCTCAAAAATATATTACTTTATTTGAAGTATGAGTGATTGAAGTTAAATAGTCATTGAACTATATTTATTGTGACTTGAGTCTCAGTTTGGTTTGTACAGCTACAGTTGGTATAAAAAGCCTACAGAGAGGAACATTTTACTTTTAAACGTTTAATCCAATTCAGAGCCTGCACTTTTATAATTTTACATAAGTGAAGAGGTTAAATCAGTGATTATACTTTTTCTTGAGTCATTTTAACTCAAGTAGCCTATCTGTACTTCTACTCAAGTAAAGAATGTGTGTACTTTTACCACGTCTGCTAACGTACCATTCTAGCTGTCAATGTACATGCTTAAGAGAAGTACATGGGAAATGAATTCCACAGATTGATGAAAACAACACCTGCTGCCTCCTATCTCCAGGCTCATTTCGATGGTTGATATCCGCCAGGACTCGTACTTGCATTAGTCTGATTTGAGCTTGAGTATTTGTTTAAATAGGATTTGATCAGCTGGTACCTGTGCTGTCATATGAAAAACTGAGTTTCAACCACAAGCAACGCGAAGCAACAGTTCATCCATTCGGTTTGGCAACGCCTACTTGAAGCATCCAATGTGCAGATGTGAGGCCTGAATTGCCTGCTTTAGCAACATTTAAAGTAACAGAAACTGAAAATAAATGGCCAGGAAGGATGTGGACCTCTCTCTCAGATCATAATCAATGTCTTTTGTTATATTCTGGATTTTAGTGTGTGCTATAGATGCAAAGCTTTGTTACATCATAGAGCCATGTTGTGTGCTTTATTGGCAGAGTGTAAAGAAAACCTCAGCATGCTAACATGCACATGTCGATGATCTACATTGTTCAGTAGGATTTTAGTATGATTACATTTGCTAATCTGAATTAAACAAAGCTAAGGCTGATGGGAGTGTCCTTTGTGTATGGTCATAAAGCAGTGGAAGTTGGACCTGATCATCGTGCTTCATGGTTAACGTAAGAGGGATCACCAAGGCTCATAAAAATTCATCCCGTGGATATTTGAGTCAAGTTCAAAGTGCTCAACAGATCAATCAACAAACATTGCCTCGAGAGCCACGCCACTAGTATGACTGAAAAACTAATTTAAATTATAATGTTGCAATGCAGTCACATCCATATTAATTCAGCAAAGTTAAAAGCGGATATAAACTCAAGGAAATGTTGCACCCTGGCACAACTTGTTTGCCAAGGTTAGTGCTGCTGATGTGTTGTGAAATGTATAATAAATATTTCAAAGCTTAGCTGTGTTTACTATTCCCTGTACCTGTTTAAATTGTGCCAAAATGCTGCCAGCGGTGATAAGGGCTGAATGTAACTACATAAGGGCAGGCTCCTGTGTAGCAACCCCATCTGTCTGTCTCTATCGCTCTCACACACATTTCTTTCTCCTCCTCTTTGCTGCGCCGAGGTGCCGCTCTCGCCTCCTCTTTTCTCTAACTTCCCCTTTGCTGAAAGGCAGATGCCCAAAAAAATCAATTGCATTTACATCTGCTCAAGTCAACACGGCTGAATGAGACGAAGGGACGTGCACGGCATGCGCCGGGCGAAGCGGCTGCAGTGTTCGCCTCATCAACAGCACAACTGATAGACATCAAGTGCAATGACAGGGTACAGAAAGTAAACGTTACTGTTGAATCACAGATAACACTCTATTAAGCTGTATGTGCCATCACTTCCACTAGCGGCAGCCAATGTCCTTCAAATTAACTTTAGTGCAGTGACAGCATCATCTCAGCCCACTGGCCATGAGGGATTACATGTGATCCACTGTAAGGAGGAAAAAGGCTTTTTAAAATTGAGAATTCAGACTGACTGTGGATTTATTTTCACCCAAAGAATAAAAGCCTGGACAGAAACTCAATCACACAAACGCTTAAAGGCAAAATTTTAATAAGGCTCTTGGAAAATCCTTAAAATAAATGTCTTAACCCAAGACTTCATTCAGTCATGGATACTGGAAAGGAAGAAGGTGTTATTAAAATAATAAATGGTTGTTTCATCCAGTTGTAGCTATAAAAAAATATTTTTGTATCAACAGCCCACCTGTTCATTCAATATTGAGTAATAGACATTAAAGAAAGATATTCTTAGCTCAAGATGCTGCATAATTACATTACATTACAGTAAATTAAGCTTTTGAATTAATTCAGAACACTGGTTCTCCCTCAAAGTTACGAATGTTTCAGAGAGCAAACTCAATTTTGTCTTTAAAATATTCATAGTCATAATTGTATTGACAAACACAAACAGCTGACGCAAGTGTTTGCTCAGGGATATTGGGCTGGAAAGGAAGCAGCATCCTCCCCTCGTGGGAGGGAGACATTCAATTGAAGGATTTGGAGAAAATCCTGGCGGGTGAACTATGTCTGCTCCAGTTGCAAATGCCGTGTTCTCCAGCATCCTGTCGTTCCCCTCGGGGCTCCGTGCAATTGTTGTGTGTGTCTGTTTGTCAGAGACTGTGAGGTGAGGGGGTGGGTTATAAAATCAAAGTTTTCAGTTCCCAAGACTTCTGAGCTGTAAAGAAAAGGTGGCAAGGTGTAGCATTTTCATGACCATAACTAGTGGTTGATTTAATGAGGAGAAAACTGTTATATTTGCTGTTTTAAACAGTACAGTCAACGTGTGATTTACTTATTTATTAACACTAAAGAATTATATTAGGATGAAAATCTTTCTGTGGACCATGAGTCCTTTAGTAAGCAGCAAATCTGACTAAAAAGTGACATTCAACAATCGATTCACAAGTCTACTCTGTAATTCTCTCTTCACAAGGGTTTCTGTTATTTCCATTTTCAAAGATAAGGTGACAATGAGCTGTATCCTCTCAGAAACCATACACATCTTCAATATTTGAACACGCAATCTTTTAATGGAGATCTACTTGGGGGTTGGCACATAACTATTATCTATATGTTGTTTTGTATTATGTTGGGTTATGAGAGGTTATGTTTATCATCTTTGTAATTCAATGTACTTTTATTTAAAAGATCTTGTGACTTTCTGATCAGGCCTGCATTGTGCTGCATTTTTAAGTCCTGGCCTTATTGAAAAGACTTTGTATGGGAATTAGCAACACTATAGAGAATGAAAAGTCATTAATTGAAAGGTAATTTAATGGATATAGAGAGACTTCTGCTTTGGAGGAAAGACATTTTCATTCAAAATTACATTTTAGTAAACCATAGTATATCAACAGGGTATGTCATGTCATTTAAATGCATTTGTCCAAACAGAGAAATTAATTGAAAAAAAAAGATTTCACTCTTTACTTTGTTTTTACCACTGCAATACAGTGTTCATGGATTAAACCATATATTTATTTTATCAATTTGTATTGCAATTCACAGAACAAAGAGAGCGAGGGGCATAACACGCAGTGTAGTCTGGTCCTGAGGCCAGCAAAGTTTAAACCAGATTTTAATACCAGGTACTGTGTGTGGTGATGACAAAAATAATAGCAGCAGTAGATCAGTGGGTAACTCGGATGTGACGTTAGGACAGCAGCTTGTGTATGATGACCATTTTAACCTTTATGCAACAATCTGGAAGTATAGACTTCAGTCATTAGTCAGTTGTACATGACTAATCTTATTTTTCATATTACCCCTATGTTTAGCAGCCATCTAAAGAGGGTCTTGTTGGCTAGGTAGTATAACACCTTACCCATTATGATTTTCCATTTTGCGCTCTTTTCCCATCCCCACCTTCCTTCCTATGTGACTTGAGAGAAGCATGGCATCCTTTCAGTAACCTGAACATTTAAGGCCCTTGGCAGTTGCAAGAATTCCGTTGAAATGTGGATCTTAACTTAAGTCAAATTTTGGAAAAGGTAGATTATTGCACATTTCCATCTACTAGCATTATGCAAATATTCAAAGTTTATTCACTGAAATAAACGGTTGTCGGTTGTAATTTTCCAGAAATTTGTAACCAGACATTACCTACTGCAACATTGGACCTGAAACAAGACAATTCTTTTGCATGACAGAGAGGTTATACAAGAACCACAGGACAGATACAGGAAAGAAGCACAGGACATTTCTTTGTTGTTTGTCTTAGATAAAGTTACCAGGGGTAAGAGAAGGACTTGAGGGATTTAAAAGGGATTAATTCCCTCATGTTAACTGTAGGAAAGTGTCAGTATTTGATGTTCTTCATGAAATATTTAATGAGGTATTTACCTGATCTTTTGGTTATGTTGTTTTTCAATTTTTTATAGTATATTAATACAACCACAATGGGAATGAATGGCAATGGTTGTTGACCATGCAATAAGCAGAATAACATTGTGCAGCTGAGTGAGCCGTCAAATGTGAAAGAGTCAGTCACTGCTTGAAATAAGAAGCTTGTCTATTTGTGGTGTTACGTTACAGGTGCGTTCTGGCTTGACAACTCACTTAATCCATACACTCATGACTTTACAGCAGTAAGTAACTGCGTGGTAAGTTGTCAACAACTGTTGGTTCTCACACTTTGTGGATGTGTTTCAGTTGTGTGGTTTTTCGCTGTGTTTTGTGCCTTTTGCATTTGTGTATTCCGTTAATGCGCTTGTGGGAGACTTCTCGGCCACTGTGTAAGTGGGTATCTAAAACAACTAACTCTATCCTGGCTGTGTGAAGACATTGATAGCCAGCGTACTCACTGTTACAAGATGTGAACAGATATCTTCAATTTGATAATAAAAACAAGGATATGTAACAATTATCGCTATTTATAGGTCAAAATCCAATTTTGTGCTTTTTTTGAATTTTTTTTAAAGATTGTTTATTCTCATCTTAACAACTATTTGAAATCAATTAGTCTTCTTAATATCTATATATCAATACATCATATATACATCACAATAGCACAGAAAAAGTACACAGACTCTAATTAACGATCTGCTCACATGCTCCTGGATCCTGAGCCAATTTCAACATCAATGAAAATAATATTTAATGGAAAGGTTTAAAACTGTGCCTGGTTTTAAAATGGTACCAGATCCTAGCTGCAGGATTGAGTGCATTTGAGTCCCCTCTCTCCATCGGATAGAGAGGGGTGTTATGTGTGGAGTACCCCAAGGTTCAATTCTTGGACCACTCTACATGCTCCCACTCACCCGTGATATAAAGAAACACAAAGTCAATTTCACAGCAGTGCATATCCTATTTTCCTAGATCTCATGCATTTGCTAACTCCTGGTATTGATTATATGAAGAACATTTTACAACTGAACAAAGACCAAACAGAAATGCTTATCTTAAGTGCATAGACAGAAATTTGCAGCACATTTCTGTTTTCTCTCTAGAGGGCAAAAGTGAAGTCATGAATCTGGGTGTAATCATGGACAGCAAAGTCAATTTTAAAAACAATATCAATCATCACACAAGATCAGCCTTTTACCTTCACTTCTCACTTCAAAACAAAGGGACTTTAGAGTCAGAGAAACAATACACTCATAACATGTAGATCATTACACTTCTCTAGTGGTCTTTTCACCGCCTCCCAAAACCAGCTGTTAAGCAATTACTGTACATTCAAAAAGCAGCTGAACAGGTTCCCACTGGAACTAAAAAGTCTGAACACATTACACCTGTTCCCAGTTCTCCAAATTGGCTCTCTGTTCAAACTAGAACAGATTTTAAATATCTGCCACTTGTATACAAAGTGTATAGAAATGGCCTTGCACCTCAGTATACAAAATGCATGTAAAGTAGATAAAATCAGGCAAGAGTTCTTTGGTCCACAGGCCGTGGTATTTTAACCAATCCTTGTGTTAGCCCTTTTGTTTTATTTCATCTAGCAAATCGAACACTGCTAAACAAGGTTAAAAACAATACTTTTTAAAAATAATACTTTTCACTTGTACGTGCGTACTCTTGTGTGTGTGTGTGTGTGTGTGTGTGTGTGTGTGTGTGTGTGTGTGTGTGTGTGTGTATTACAGGTATTACTCATGTTGGGGGATGTAAATCTGATATAGTTACCTAATGAGGACTGGTCTTTGCACTATGTAATATTGCCCTTCTATGGTTGTGTAACAGTTGTATTGTCGCTTTATGTAAAGCACGTCATGTTGCCTGGTGTATGAAATGTGCCACAGGAAAAAACTTGAATTGATTTTAGTGCCTGGGGATCCTCTCAAAAAATGAGAAACTGTTTTTCATTAACAGTCTGATCCTGTGCTGCATAGAAAAGATAGAAAATATAAACACTCTAGAGTGTATGATTAAATCAAAACGGCTGCTGACATTTGGTTTGTATTGGTCCCATCACCTTTAACTGTGTCTCAGAGCTGGCCTAAGGAGTGTGTTGGTGGGATTCTAGAGATGGGTGGAATGCTACTTTGTACAATTACTGAGTACTGTACTGAAGACTAAATTAGATGCACTTGTACTATACTCGTATTTCAAATATTTATGGCATTTATGTTACTTTATATAGATACAAAAACGAATACTTCAAATGTTAGGGGGAAATATTGTACTTTTTAGATTTGACAGCTTTACATAATTACGAGTTACTTGTTAGTGTTAATACTTTTGTGACATTGAAACATCGGTCAAACAATGAAATAGTGCGTTCAATGTGTGTATACAAACAAGACAGACACACAGGTATGCAAGCAACAGTAATTGTTCCATCTGTTCTTACAGTTTCTGAGTTTATACGATAAATACTCAAGTTATCTGCCCAGAGGTGGGCTTTCTCCCATTCTTGACCCAGGTATAGAATTTGTTTACATTTTTTCTCTGGTGCCCACTGTAATGCCATGCTGTCATAGGACTGAAGTGTATTTCCCAAACACAGTGGTAAAATTCGGTGTGACAACAGTTTCCTTCAAACAGTTCTACTGCATCTGCTGCCTTGTGAGATCAGTGCCTCATGTTCCAGCATGTGCATGCAGGAGCTGTGCAGCCGACAGCACTCTGCTGCTCTTCACTTCTCATTCAGCCTGTTACGTCTGCTATAGAAGCACCGACTGGATTTGGGAGGACACAAAACGCAGAGACATCATCAAACCTTCCCTTCTCAGCAAACAGGCTGCGAGGTGCCAGCAGCTTGTTCATGATCTGTTTTCTTCCCACACTTCTGTGTTCAAAGTAAACGTCTTCACAGGAGCTCCAGAGATGCCTGCAGACGTGCTGCAGGCCCATTTAAAATCGGTGGCGTAAAGACTGTGACTAGTCTCAGTCTGAGAACGCCCTCTCACAGGTGAATCCTGACTACCACCCAGTGGCTTAACTACAACATCACATTCCTTGGTGAAGTGCCATCATCAAATTCCTACAATAGATTGCATGCTGCGTTATAGCATCAGTCAGACCTTGAAAACAAGTCTGAAATGGTTTACATGAAATGGTCATTAAGTCGTTTAATCTGAGTTTAAATAAAATGTTATAACATTTTAAAAAACTGTTGTTTACTTTCTTCTGTCATATCCAGGAATATGTTATTTTAATAATCTCTTACAAAATATAAATATTCTTATCCTTCTTCAAATATTCTGAATATTAGTAATATTCTAAACTTAAAGGGAATATCAGACATGTTGGAAAATAAGTCTATTGTTCTCTTACCTGAATGACTTCTTAGCTTGCACCACTTATAGCTCAGCAAATAAACCTGGCTGGCTACTGCTGATGCTACAGATGTCAAAAATCTTCTCATGTTACTCTCAGAAAGCAGTTAAGTATATTTCCTGTAGTGTTCTGTTGTACTTTGTTGTTCTTATGAGAAGATTAAATGTTCTCCTGATGAGGTTGTTTTTTTTCGACACACAAGAGATCATTTTAATTCTATTGAACCTCTTATTTATGTTGGATTGCTGTTTATTCTAGAACAGAATCCCTGATGTTAATAACTATGCATATACAATTTATCACTGGACTGTTTATGTAGACAAAGCCTTTTGAACTGACCTCATGTGGAGGCTGAAAATCCAAAATTAACTTTTATATAAGAGTTGTTTTGATAGAACACTGTGGTGTGACCACCAAACCCACATTGCTTATCGTTATTATTTTTTCACATTAATCCCACACAACGCCTGGAGCTGAACACCATTGAATACATTTGATGCAACAATGTGGGAGATTCAGAAACAAAGCACCCAACATGTTCAGCAGCTCAAGGTCAATTCACAGACTGTTGCTGCTTGAAGTGGCTCTGTCAACTCCTCTTCCTAGAAAAGCATTGAGTGTGTAATTTGTGCTGCTAATAGAGTCACTGGCTGCCTGTTGACCTCCATCAAGGACCTGACCGGCACTGGAGCAGTGGAGCACATCACTGCTGACCCTGCATCCTCAGATAAGCACTCCATATAAATGGTCCCGTGGCTCCGCAGGTCAGAACTCTGCCAATCATTACCGACTCTGTTTACATCTTGATTTTTATACAGATTCAACAGGCTTTCCGAATTTGTTTCCGGTAGGTAAAAATGAATTAGTAAATTTGAGTTTTAAATGTATCTCAATTCTGATGAAGGTTCCATTTTAAAATTGATTTTAAGGCAACAATCCTCATTTGTTTGAGGAGAGTTTGTGTAGTCATTTAGCATTGTTGCCTCTCGGATTTTTTTTCAGGGGGGGGCGGGCTGGCCAACACCTGCACACACATTACTCTGCGCCTTTCTACGCCTGCACCTCTGCTCTTTTCTAATCATCACACTTATAAATGATCTTTATAAAAAACCTGCTGAATTCATTTTTATGTTCCTGGATAAACGGGGCGTCGCTTCTTCTGCAACCATGAAGTTAAAACACTGACTTGCTTTGTAATCTGCAGGAAGAACTTCCCTCCTGTCTTCCCGTTCTTGTTACTCTTCACACAAACAAAACGATCACATAATTTAGTTATTAATCGATGGCGTTGGATCATGAATAGTGTTTATTGTTAACGTGTAAAGTGATCAGCAGGGGAGTGTGGAGGGAGGAGATGGGTTATACGGCACAGTACAATCATACCAGGCTGCCATTGCAAAAAAAAACGACTATTCTCATAAACTTGTTAACATCGGAATGTTGGTATCTGTAAATATGTCTAATGTGACATGCACTGATAATGTATGTTGAAATGACATTCCTCACTTGGAGTGATAACAGGATTCCTCACAAATTACATTCAAGTGCATGTATTCTGTAATCTGTACTGAAATACATTTTACCATAGCTACCTGGGGACTCCAACACTTGACTTTTCTTAATTTAGAAATTATCACTTTCAACAGTTAATTAAACAAGACCAAAAAGAAAAACATGAGAATTGAAATGGTAAAATGGTTGGTTTTGTATTTATATAGCGCTTAAGGTTTGTGTTCACATGCTAATCCTTCTCAATGCTAATACCGCTTAAAATGAAAATAGCACCAAAAGGCCCTCTATTCCCACAGCATACAATGGTTGAAAGAGACACACATTACAGTAGTGTAAATCTGCAATGCTTTACACATGTTTGGCTAGTCCACAATTTCCTAAAGTAGATTAAATTGCTTTTTGACAGGTAAAGCAATGCTATAAGCATTTTGGCTCAGTAAGTCTCCTTAGATAGGCAATTTGACGAGCAAGTCCACAACTTAACTAGGTACCACACATCAAATACGTTTGTTTTATATAAAATGTTATCCGACAGAAGGTTGAGGGAGGTATTGGCACGAGGGCCACCACTGGAGGGGACTGTTAGGGGCCATATATGCGGACTACCACATTTGGACAAACTGTTGGCAGTTAAGGGGAGTAACTATTGGAATGACCTACTAGTTGCAATAAGATCCATCATAAACGATGGCTTAAGGCAAACCTGAACTGGGATCACCTTTGATTGGATACATTGCAGGCTGTATTTTCTACTCTTTTACTTGTGTGGTGTTTACATTTGGTTCTGTAAATTGTTGCTTGTGTTGTTTTTGTTTGTTACCTGTCCAGGGACTACAGATGTAAATAAGCATTCTTGCTATAATCTGGTACATTTACATGTTGTTTTCTACACTGGTGTTCATTTACATGCTCTGTCCCTATCAAATAATTTAACTAATTTTAAGATTCTGAATTTTACATATTTAAACATATTTCTCTTACCACGTATTTGAATTGTAGCTGTTAGTAATACAGTTACAGGTATTTTGTATTTGAATCCATCAAACATCACTGAGCTAGAGTATTTTTCATGTGAAGAATGGGCAAAGATTCTGATCGAGAGGTGTAAGAAGCTTGTCCGCACTAACCGAAAATGTTTGTTAGAAGTTATAAAAGCTAAAGGATGCGCAATAAAGTACTGAAGCTGGGGGTTGAATAATAATGCACATGCAAATGTGTTAAAATAGTTTAAATTTGATTAGAACAAGTTAAGTCAACTTCTGTTGTCAAAATAACTCATAAGTATCAATAAATATGTTTTGTTGTTTAATGAGTTTTGTTGTCTTTATTGTCATTATCTTTCATCCACATCACTATAATGTCTTCTGAGGTAAGGGGGTTGAATATTTCTGATTGCAACTGTATATCTAATTCCCCTCTTACAATGTATGCTAACCTGAAGTTGAATTCCTCAAGAAATAAAGAACATTCTTGAGTGACAGCCCATTAAGTATTCAACGCTCTTTTGGTAGATGCAATCACTTGCATCACTTTTTTTTTCAGCGACACCTGTTTATGATTCCCCCCTCCACACTTTTCCTCTACACTGACTGCACTCGCCTGCAAGGGGACAAGTGCAGACAAGTGTGGATGAGTGGAGAGGTGGCAGGAGCTGAGAGTGGAAAAGTAAAAAAAAAAGGAGGAGGTTAACTACTATATAGATGCAGGGATGCTGGAGCTTTAAACCCATGCAAAAATAGACTTGGCATCACACATCAAGCACTAACACACACATACACACTCTGGTGAGTATACGAGATGAGAGATGTTATGGGAAAAGGAATTAGCGGTGACTCAGAAGGTGATTAGAAAAGCAAACATTTCATTTGTTGAAAGCTGCAGACGTTTGTCTCCATTTCCCACGACTTGTGTTGTAATTGCCTTCTATTCCATAAAGCCTGTGTGGCACCATAGATAGAATGCATTTACGCATACTGTTTTCAAACTGGTGCTACATCATTGTATTCATTATTCTGGCATAGATGTGAACTGAAAGATTGATTTTGAGGAACAGTAGAATAAAAATGGCCCTGACTCTCCTCACTGAGGACCTGACAATGAGGTTCAACCTGCAAACTCGCAGAGGACTGCCTGAGAGAAGTCTTCACTAGGAATATCCATGATCCATTCTTAAAAGAAAGACGATTTCTAGAAAATCCTTGAAATGTATGAAAATAACTTTTTATCTTCTAAAACATTAAATGAATCGATGAATTTTGGAATTTGAGTGTGATGACTCTTTTTTTCAGCGTTCCGAAAAGCAAGATGAAAATGATTGAAATCCCATGGTGCCTTCTCTTATACCAACAGGGCGTAATTAATGCCACCCTCTTAAACAAATGTGTAATTTGTTCTGTTCAAATAGGAAGAGCAATATGCACTTGCTCTGTAACTCTTTCACTTCCAGATGTAAAAGAATAGGCTGACTGCAGTTCACTGAGGGAGCAGGTCACAAACTCTCGACTTTTTAAAACGACACTATGCAACTGTTTCTTTACTTAAAACGGCAGCTTTGAAATGAGAGTGATGGTTCACTGACTTGGAAAAGGGAGAATGTTTCCTCTATCATTCCCAGTCTTCCCCCTGAATGTCTGATCTTTCTCTGTGGAACTTTGGTGAGCGGATATGATCTCCCGTGAGAAGTGTGGAGCAGACTGTTGCAGCTTCAACTTTCAGAATCAGCTCCAGCGAGTTCAAGAGTGATGCTGAACTGTAGATAATTATTAAAAATCTGAGTTTATCTCCATTATTCAGCCAGGACAGTTCTAAACAGATTGTGGTATATTTGCACAGTGGCAGTTCCTCTGGTTCAGGAAGCCGGGGATCATGGGTAATATCCATGATTTAGTTGTGTTCCAGTTTAATCACCATAGCTCCACTCAAGGAATTGTTGTTTTTTTTCTACATGAAAATCCCGAGATTGACGCAGAGCCCCACAGAATGAATCATCACATTTGGCAGCAGAGGGCGATGTTACTCTGTAAAAGTTACATAGTGTTGCTTTAAAGCATGTTCACATTTTAACAACAAGAAATACTGTGTCCTCAAGCACAAAATCACAGGTTTTCTTCAAGAGAAAACATGGAAAAGCCAGATATCTTACACAGGGCAACAAATAACAGCTTTTCACTTTTAATTAAACTGCTGACTATTTTCTACATTACATATCTGGTCTTTAAAAAGTCCCACTTTTGTTATTGGCATATTTATTTTTCAGGAAGACAATTGATGGTTACATGTGTTGTTTTTGACACGACACACATTCCTTTCAATGGTTTAACACACTTTTTCACCCACAGGTGCCAGTAACACGCAGCACTGCGCCAACAGAAGGGAAGATGAAGACTGCCAGCCAGCACACATGGATGGAACAAAATGGGTTTTGCTGCTCGGATGGCTCAGATCCATTTAAAGACAGTAGGTTTTGTTTTGATTATTTATTTTGATTATTTTATGGCCATTCTCGTCATGACAACAGGACTATATTTATTTTCTCTGCCTCCCTCACAACACTCTGACTTCATCCCCCTCTATAACTCCCTCACCCTCAAGGTAAATCTGCCTCCTGCCCAGTGTTTATTTCAATCAGTGCTACCTCCCACCATCAAGCTGCAGCAGACACCTGTCCATGAAGGCCCCGAGTCAAAAGTAGCCCGCCAGAGAACTCCTGCTCCCACCAGTGGATGCTTGGTAATTAGTGCGAGCTCGTCTAATTAATTTCAGATTTCCTGGACGGGTTAAAGCCCTGAAGAAAGCACACAGTCTGTTTCTGCTGTACACAAACACTCCAGCCTTCTGTCTGAAGCTGCTCTACATAAATACTCTGCAGTGACAAAAGAAAATGAAACAGAGGGTGCAAATTATTTTCATCACCATTCTTGTGAACTGAACTTGTAAAGAAGTTACATAACAGTACATACAAATCCTATGTTTGCAGTGAGTACTCATCTTTAAAGGAGAATATGCCTTTTGACACTGAAGTGCTCAGCCTGTAGGTTACCTGTTAGTTTAATCAGCTGGGTTGGCCGTGGTCTTTCTGTGTGGAGTTTGCATCTTCTCCCAGTGTCTGCAGATTTCGGTCAGGTAAAAGGTCAGTTTTGTAAGATTTAGGTGAAAGGGATCAGTAGAAATAAAATATAAAATAATCCTAGTAGTGTTTTTCTTTCCCCTAAAACGGGCCCTTTATGTTTAAATACTTTATTTCTACATCATGAGCGGCTCCTCTCTATGGAGGGTAGGGGCAGGATGTACCCCACCTCCCATCAGCTTTGATTGGTCCAAACATCCCCTGCAACTCTCAATAGATTAACGGTATAGATAATGGATGGATGGATGGATGAAAAGATAAGTTTGATCCTCTCCAACGAAACAAAGTAAAATGCATTTGTTACAGTAGCTAAGCTAGAAGAAATTTTGCAGTTCCTTGGTGAAGCAAAAGGCTGTGAAGTTGAAGTTAGAGTTTTCATTGCTTGGTGTACATGAGTTCAGGCCACTAGATGTATAGTGTTGTGCACCTTTCAGGTCACAAGTGGGCAGGCCTCATTTACACGATACTACTGTAGATATCGTTGAATAGAATTAAAGCAACGTGCTTTATTATCCTCACCCACATTAAATGCATACCTAGATCATTCATAGTGACTCACACTTAACACAGCGATCATGACCAATGTATATGTTAGCAGCTTTCCAAAGACCTCAATATATAAAGTGCCTTGAGATAATGGATAGTAGGATTTGGTGCCATACAAATACAATTGAATTGAAATTGTTTTTTTAAACACAAAAGTGATTGGTCGATGAACTTGCCATCTCACTAACTGCCTGTCTGCACACACCTTGCCGTGGCTGTGACTGCGCATGACCAATAGCCAGAAGCAAGTCATGGAAAAGTCTGCTTCTGGCAGTTGTAAGGCACTGCGTGTTCATGTGCGTAGCTTTGGCGAGAAGGCTGTTGAGAGGGGTGGGATGTATCAGTTGCATATTTTCAGCGTATCCTGCTCTTGTTAGCTATTCCAGGATTACCAACCCTAGGCCTAATGCCAGTAATCTCTTAAATTAAATCTGTTTATTGTTTTTGGTATTGTTGGATATCATGACTGTAGCTGTTTCTAGGTCCTACTAACATAACATAGCTGCCCTTCAACATCATGTATGGTCATTTTTAACAGATCCAAAGAGTAGTGTGTCTTAATAACTGATTATTATGTGCACGACTTGTGCTTTCTGACTCAGAGAGGGGGTACGATCTTTATTTAACTCACTTCACTCTCATAACAGAAGCTGTACTTAGGATGAAACTCATCCTACCTCATTGTCCCTCTGTGTCTCTGGTTGACTGCTCTACCAGCATCCACCTGCTCGTCTGTCTGCTTCCTCCCAACAAGATGTCTGCTCTTTTTTACTTTGTTAAGTCTGTGGGTGCGGTTAGCCCTTCAAGGTTCAGTGTTTGGATGATTTTTCTCAGAGGTGTGGTTCAAGCCTTTTGACTTCAGATCTGTTTTCTGCGGTGTCCAGTTCTGCTCTCGATCAAGATGATACAATCAAGACTCAGACGTTAAGAGCTGGATCATCCCTTTATTCTAGCCAGATAGCGTCTTTTCCAGCCTGTTGGCTGCTTTGTTTGTCTGACTTATTGTTTAGAACTATATTCTGTGAAACTATTGTTGTGATTGAATGGTATTTGGAAAACTTTACCTGGGAACTTGACAGGTATTTTCGTTTAATGACTGATTTCGAAAATCTTAGAAGAAATACCCTTCTGTATTTAAGCACTATATGAGCAGGGTTTCTATTTGGTTGTTTTGTTGTTTGTGTTTTTTAGGGAGATCTCTGAGGGCAGCAGGGAGAAGAGCAAGTTTGGCTGTCTGAGGATCTTCTCAGCCCTTGACCTGCATCGTCTGTTATGAATGTCTTGCAGGTTGGAGAGGGTCGTTCTGATAGCGCGCTCGGCTGAACGGATGACTACCCTTTCCAGGGCCAAGAAGTCCTGCTTAGTGCAGCTGCCCGTCCAGGTGGTGTTGCCTCACTTGGGGTCAGAATATACTTTCTTTTAACTACGCTGATTAAAGATTGCGGTTTCGCATATCCTGCAGTTTGGTGCATTGGTTGGGCACGTCCTCAAAAATTAACATGCAAGATGCAAAACCCACTATAAGGGTCGGGGCAGTAGCGAGGAAGGGTCAGCCGCTATGTTATCAACGTCAGAAATGGCAGAGAGGTTTGGATACAAACTGTCTGAATTACCTACATTTTTTCATACAGAATCCATTTAAGTGTTATCTCTTGTTTGGTCATACTCCAAGAACGTATTATACTGCTAAGAAACCTTGTCAGTATGTCCTTCAGCAATAACAAAAACAAAAACTGTTTGCTGCCTGCGTGGCTGTGAGATGCGCTTTCCTCTTTCCATCTGTCATTCTCTTTTTGCTCAAATCTCAGTCTGTCTGGATTTCACAGGGGCCGACACCACTGCTGTAAAACAGCTTGTTCAGTATCATCTGCTGACAAACTCAGTGTAATGCAAGTGTTGACACATAATATAACCGTGTACAGCAGTGAATCCAAATCACAGCAGCTTCCTAATTCACCACCCTTTGTTCTTTCTTTCTTTGCAGCCATATGTCTGAACCTCGATTCTCAACACTTGTTCTCCTTTCATCCCCGGGTCTCTAAAGCCAGGACTGCATTATTCATTATGAAAATGGACTTGGTACACACACACGCACACACAAATAAACACACACACAAACACACTCACAAATTGGTTCACTGCTCCTTTGAAGTTGAAGGAACAAGAACAAAATTTGACATAAATGGACATTGCATATCAATAGAACCTTTATCACAACAGGTTATTTGACTGTGATGCCACTAATAACACTAAGAACCACTACAGGGAATCTAATTCCATGGTGCTGGAATTGTGCAAATGAGCCGTCCTTAATGAAAGTTGTCTTACCTGCACTGTTCCTGTCATGAAAAGTCCGAAAGTCTGCTGGCTTGACTCATAATAAAACAATTCCCCATCTGCATGCTGTTAGTATAAAAGCCCTGACATACGGTGTGGGAGTCAGTGTAATCCCACAAGCCATCAGCTCACTATATCATAGTTAAGAGTAATGTTAGTGATCGTATGTAGCTATCGGATGCATATTTAAGACCCTTCTTATTTTCTTATATGAATCAGACAGTAACGTTATAAACTCAGCCACACAATGATTGATTTCTCAATGAAGGAATGAATGAATTAATGTATGTTAGTGACAGTTGTTATGTCAGCTTGAAAATTAGATTACAACATCACCCTCTAGCTGATATCATTGAGCCTCTCATTCACAATAATATGCATTGTGCGTGTTAAAGTTGCCCATTAACAGAATACATGTCATACTAGCTAGGAGAGCTTGACATGTGGAGCAGCTGGACTAATATGAAAAATGCCAGAAATAGCTACCTTGTTCAACACTTTCTGTGGGTCAGTAAGTTGTCTCAAAAATATTCTGGTGTTCACACAGTTTCCAGTCTTTAGACATGAATTTCCTCTGCACAGAAGCACAAGTGGCAAACAAGAGCAAAGAGAAAACTCCTATAGGGTAAGCTGGCCTACTGGATATTACCAGGGCTGATGTTGATTGCGGCACACACACACTGTAGGGAAACACAGCAGAAACTTGCTATCTCAGCAACATTAAAATTGAGCTATATAGTATCTTAAATCAGACTTGCATGGTAGCCAGTAACTGCTTAATTAACTGCTTAAATGCTCTTTATCTCAGATGAGGCTCTAAAGATGATAATCTACTAAATACAAAATCTGTCCCTTTGATCTGATTATTTTAATGTGAGTTCAGCTATGCAGGGTGTTTTTGTTTAAATGGCAGTAATAAATACAGAGGATGAATGTACAACTGCTCAAGAAGTAGCCTGGACCTTTACGGCTTTAATCTCACCACAGAAAAGTGCCCCTCTTACTGAAGATGTCTGTGTTCTGTGTATTGGAGTGGTGCAGCTGCTGAGAGAGAGAATGGAGGTCTCAGCAGGGCTGGAAGCCAGGAGGAGGTGTATTTATGCCCCTGCTGAGAGCAGAGCTATTCTGCAGCACTCCATCTCTCAGTCTGAAGGGGGAACTCCTCCATCTGTTTCACTGCAGGCAAAATCTTGTTTGGCTGAATGAGACGACCCCAGTGATCCTGGCAGCATGAGAGCTTCATGTGATGGAGGGTAGCATGTGCGTCGGCCCCTGTGTGTGCTGTCTCTGTAGTCTCATAGAGACGGTTGTGTAATAGGTTCCACTGGAAAAAACCACATGTACACAAAGGACACGTACTGTGCCGATACAGCAGCAAGGACGTGGGAATACCCTGTTCTTTGCTGTTAATTATTGAAAAGGCTTTTTCATTTATACTTCTCATCCTTCTGTGTATGTGTTTTATTGTGTTAGCAGTGGACAGAGTTTAAAGAAAATGGCTGGTGATAATCTATATTCTTCAAATCCTATGAAAAGACCAAACACATCAATAAATTGACTCTGCTAAGTGTCGTTGTTTAGCTAAAGCCTAAAATAGGTTATGCCTGTTTTTCAGATCTCGACTGTTGTTTATACACAAAACAACTGACTTGTGTTCAAGGTAATCTGTCCTGGGTGCCCAGGATTGTGGCCCAAATATTTTATCTTTAGCCCGGAATAATTCTCCACTTTAAAAAAATGCATGATTATGCGTCGTGACTAAACCTGAATCCTTTTGACTAAGGGGGGAAAATCTACAATCATCAAGATGTTCAAATAGCTAAATTCTCCATCACCGATGAGCTTTGCTGCTGCCTGTGTTGTGGATGAGGAGAGACTGAGAGACAGAGGAATGGTGAACGGTTTTCGTTTTCACAAACTGAGATCACGTTAATCCATGTCAGTTACCGTGGTAATTTATCCTGATAATCTAACAACCCTTTCTCCTCCTGCCGAGCTGAGGACACTGGCTCACATGACCCTTCATTTCATCAGTCAGTCTGATACTGATCATATCAGAGTAGTTTTAATTTGCACACATTTTAGAACAGAGTCCCTGTTGTATATTAGTTTGTGACCCATTAGCTTCACATTTAACTCACACCGTGGCTTCATCCTCTGCTGAAAATATATCTATACATGAGACAGAGACTATGGACGTAAAGATTACTATTAGGTTGTCATTCAGTTCCCCTGCATTCAAACAGAACAATACTTTCCAAAGTTTCAGAAAGAATCCTTCCGATAGGCTTCAAGCTAACATGACTCTACCATCACTTCTGATTTTAAAAATAATCCTAACCCCCAGGAACGATTTATACACCATGTGAAGTTTAGAGGGTAAAACACTGCTCACCCCATGCAACCCTAACCTCAATATACAAGTAAATCTTTAAACCTCAAAAAGTCATCTGAAGTTGTGAGGTACGACAGTTTATATCAAGTTTAGTTCATTTGTCTTTAAACACAGGTGATGTTACATTTATCACATTCCTGCCATTGTGAAGGAGAGAGAGAGAGGGAGAGAGAGAGAGAGCTCCATGTTTACTCCACAAATATGAAAACCGTCCCTTGGTGCCAACAGCTCCTAGGTCTTTTTTCTGTAATGCTGCATGCTACACTACATCCCTCTGTGTGTGTTAGTGTGTGTGTGTGTGTGTGTGTGTGTGTGTGTGTGTGTGTGTGTGTGTGTGTGTGTGTGTGTGTGTGTGTGTGTGTGTGAAAGAGAGTGAGAGTCGCTGTATGTCTTTGTTAGTGCAGTTGTAGATGCATGTTCAGATGAGAGTTCAAATGAGCTATAACAACAGTTAAATTAATAATCATCAGCATTAATCATACCCAATGCAAAATGCCACAGCTGTCATGGTGATATCACTCAACCAAGACACCTGAAAAACATCACTTGTATTGTTGGTGCAGAGCTGAGTAAAGACTGTGATAATACTTGTGACTTCAGTGTGAGGTTTCCTTATTCACAACTGGTCAGGGCTAATATTTAACTATTTGTAAATTCCGTGAGATCATCATCACCAGAAGAGACAACAACGCATTTATGTGCACCAAACATATTTTTTGATAAATAGATATTTTTATTTTATGCTATTGGTAATTTCTAAACAACATTTCCTTCTAATTATATCATATGACATACCTGAAAAGACTCACACACCCTTTCTTTACCAGTATTATTGGTTTCCTCATCATACAGCTCTCTGCTGCACATTAATGCTAGAGGATAATCTGTACATGCGTAGATAGAGCACAGCTTAACTTTGCATTTTTGAGTCAGTAGAAAATCAATCCCTTTGTCAAATGTTTAAAATGGAAATGCAAAAGTATTTTTACAGATTTCACTCAATTGGAGAAACAGAGGTAGAGTTTGCTATGCAACAAAATTGGTTGATAACTGTTAAAGTCATAAGCTGCCCTCAGTCTGGTTCTTTCCAGCTCCGGCTCACTTTCCAGTTGTGACTGTGATAACATTACCAGAGCATTCTATTTAAAGTTGGGCAATGACAGCTACATAAATCATATGGCAGTCAACTGTCACAGGTTGTATTAAACAAAACATCTAAATTAATTAGATTTATCCAGATCCAGATGAAGAGTAAAATCTAGAGAGACACAGCTCTGTACTGAACGTTGAAAGTGGAACAGGTAACTTAGGTCAGATTTATAGTGATTAGCTATTTGTGCAGCTGTATTTATGATTGCCTCCCGGTCCGTCTGTGTAGTCCCTGTGTGTAGGTGTCTTTAAAAGGTTGTATGTACTAATGCTCAGCGTGGGAATTTTTGAAAGTTCAGCAGATAGAAAAAAAGGGTGACTAAAGCTTAGTCTGAGCTTTTACTGGTAACAGAGCAGACACTGAACTCATCTGAACTCATGCTGCATCATGTGTATTGTGTTTGGAAAGGCAGCTTTTACAATGTTGGCAGATCCATTCCATCAATGTCTGTCTTAATTATTATCTACAGTATGTTCTTGATAGTGATTGGAATTGTTGATGATGTATTCCATAAAATGTTTTGTTGAAGATGAAGTGTAGAAGAGAATGAATAGTATAATTTTCAATAACCACAACTGCACAAACAACTAAATAAAAAAAACATATGTATACATATATTTACCCTGTTGGACTGAATATTACTGAGCTACAAGACCTGATGAGTGTATAGCAGCTTTTTATTTGAATCAGTTCAGCCACATTCAAAAGAGCAAAGATGTTTCTAGAGTTATTAAAATACTAAATAATACATGGTTTACTAGGATCAGGTGATGATGAGTAATATTCATAATATCAAATACAAAACCTATAGGACTGAGCTAAATTTTCTCTTCAGCATTTGAATGCAGCCGAGGCGTATGTCAATGTCATTAGTTTGCAGATATCAGGTCATAAACCAAATATATTTTGGAATGCATGAAATGTCAGGGATCAAAGCTATTACAATTCATCCTCTGGAGACCATGAATTTGTGGGACACAGCTGTGGAGCTATTTTCACTGAACTACAAATGTTAACCACATGGTGCCACTAGAGGAAAAGTCAGACGAACTCTTAAGTCTGTATAATTTTATTTTCTTTGTGAACCATTCATTTTGCAGCTGGAAATGTGAATACACTATCAACTAAAGCACAAAAACACCACAGCAGGGTATCTACAGCCTCATAGCTGAGTAAAGGCTTAGAACTGATCTATAGAGCATCAATAAAACAACCACTAACATTTAACAGGATCATTAGTTAAAACAGCAGAGCTGGAAAGTCCTTCAATTGGACAGAATAAAATTAAAACTTCAGACGATGTTCACCTGATGTATATATATGAATATAACTGATGCTGTCACTTTATGTACCACAGCTTTCTATTTGTTTACCATGATTATATATCACCTCTCTATTGTCACATTTCTGCCACAACACTCCGACTGTAAGAGCCTTGTCTGTCGTTTTAAAATTATTTTCCCAACTCAGTGCGAAAAACCCTGCCTTCAGTTGAGATCACATGTTGTCTGGTCTCAGAACTGTAAGGTTAACCTCACACAGTCTGTTGTACCTGGTGGAAGTGAGGGTTACACGGACAGGCCATACATTTTATACTAAGATATGGTATCATTGCAATTTACAGTACATGCTATGAAACAAATTCACAGCATACTTTTTTTGAAGACACACAACTCCTTGTGTATTTCATACTTTCACTTTCAGTCTATTTGCTTATTAACGGTCAAATTGTTGTACCTAATTAGTGTTGATGGAATGACTAACAGGAACACTCATATCGCACCAGGTATAAATACACAGCTGATGGAGAAATGCTGCACAGCTAATTAAAGGAAACACACACACACACACACACACACACACACACACACCATCACAACAAACAGTGGCTCTTGAACAGGGCACATGCCCCTTACACATGCAAGAAAAAAAGCAGAAACCCACATTAACACACATGCAGTCTTCACACATGATTACATCTGCACATGCAGAACCGCATTGGCATAAGATGCACAAATGCACACACACACACACAAATGATTTTAGACTCATACACACAAAATCAGAAAAAAAATTCTTTCACATACACAAATGTACACACATGCCTCCATAGCTCATGCTGGTGTGTGACTGTCAACACCAGAGGCTGACTGAGGAGGAGGAGGAGGAGGTGGAGGAGGACGCAGAGGAGGAGGCTCGCGTTATGCTGCGTGGTGATTGGCTGTTGCCATACCAACGAAGGAGGGCCAAAGTCGGAGACTGGTGGGGGGTGGAGCTGCAGGCTGATTATAAAAGCCTTCAGAGCAGCACTCTCTCCTCTCCTGAGCTGTCTCCACAGTGCCTCCGACTCTCTGTCTAGTCTTTCCAGTTCTCTGGCCAGTGAGGTGGCCCTCGGTGCTCGGCGTGGTGGACGGAGGGAGCCTGGAAGCGTGAGCTGTCAGAAGGACGTGTGGACAGGTTGGTCCATTTCCCACATCTCCCTGCTGAGCCGTCTGTCCATCACTGTGATAGAGCTGCCTGCGTCTTGTGGATTAATGTGTGTGTGTGTGTGTGTGTGTGAGGGACACCTGGGATGGCAAGGTAGCCGCATCTCCTCCTCATCACGCCCTCCTGTGTGTGTGTGTGTGTGTGTGTGTGTGTGTGTGTATGACCTCTGCTCCTCTGTTGTATCTCTGCTGCAGCCACGTCCGCTCACATTTTTCATTCAGTCATATCAACCTCACAGCATGGGTCAGGGGTTAGGGGAGGAAGAGAGAGGCAGAAGGATGTGTTGCTGTACAGTGCAAGAGATTTGTCCATCATTTCTGTCTCAGGATTCCTCATTAGCTCACTGGCCATCTCTCTGAGTCGTCTTGTGCTCCACTGGGGTCTGCTAATTGGCCACATTATCTGTCACTACCTTCTGAGGTTCAACTAATGGTGATCTTTATGTGAGTCATTTCTGAGAGTGTGTGACCATTAAAATGATCACGTTGCTGTAAACTGCAGAACGAAATTGAGAACGGACGTGTAATAGTATTTCCCAACTGTGACAAGACCGGCCATTACATAATGTACAGTAAGTACAACAGGTACTGATGTGAGGAAAGATGAGACGACATGGTATGAAAAGTTCATAATGTCCAGAACTGCTGCTTCTGTTTTTTTGATCACCAATTCAATAAGATCACGAGGACATGTGAAACCCCCGCAGTCACTCACCCACCTCTCTGCTGCTCTCTGGTCCAGTTCATGCATTAGTACTCACATGTAAACTGACACTGGAATAGTAGTAATGCAGGACTCAAATACACACAAGTCCCTCCACAGCACACACAGCACTGTTTGCCTATAAGGGCCTGGATTGGATGTCTGGTGTGATTGTGCGTGCGTGTGCGCGTGTGTGTGTGTGTGTGTGTGTGTGCGTACACAAACCTGGTTCCCTTTTCCATCTTATCGTCATGTGTTGATGAATAATGCAGAGATTAGGCTGCTGTAGTGGTAGCACAAATACATGTGAGTGTGAAGTTGGACTTTTGTTGAATGTTTTTCATGTTGAACACGTCACAGTCTGAATAAATCAGCTACCTATGTCATAATTATAATTATGTTGAAGGGTCTTCAGAAGCATCACTAGACTATGGCTCGTTAGCCATTTTATTTTTATGTTCCATGTTACAGCATTGAAGTGATACAATTTTTTTCAATTCAAATATAGCATTAGATTTATTATCAGGTTTGCAGATTCTTACACTACTCTTTTGAAAAGCTATTGTCCAATAATGATATAGCCACCACAATTAAGCATGGTGTGTCAGGCTGTGGCTTCTCGATATGCCGACACCGTGTGCACAGAGCTCTCTATAAGTAATATTATGTAAAGTTTGCTAGGTGCAATCCTGCCTTTACAAAATCAAACCACTAGAATGAAGATTGAATGGATTGAACGAACAGTGTTGTTCATTTGTGTTGCAGACAATGTTAGCATGCTTTGCTAACAAGTTTATAGTCTAAATTAGGAATCTGCTATCATGCCCAAAGCCAGTGTGTAAAGGCTTTACGGTCATCTGTCGGCAGAATACAATTTTTTAATTTTTTATATTGGAATGAGACGTTTATACGTACATCTGGAGGGATCTCTACCATGGAGTCCATCATGTTTCTACAGGAGCCCAAAGCAGACAAAACAAACAGTGGCTTAAAATTATTTTATACTCTCGTAAGAGAGGGTAATGTGAAGGACATTCATGTACTTATCTGCAACCTCACCACTAGATGCAACTAAATTAAAGAGTTGCTAATCTTAGCAGACTGTCCTCAAACTCATAACATGACTTGTGCTCTATATTGTATTTTCCTCAGTCAACATCCAAACAGGGCTATATTAGGAAAATGACTCTCTACTACAAATGTTCTCGCTCTAGTGTGTAATACAAAAACAATCGGGCTCCTTTGTTTCTGTGTCTTGTATAAGGATCATCAGCTGGTGAGGTGCTTTACATGTTTTCCTGGGCCATGTAGCTTTGGGTTTAGTATTTTAGCATTTAGCATTAACCCATTTAAGTGTTTATTCCACATTTAAGAGTCTTGTTTTTTTCAGCTGGTTATTTTCAACTACTGAGTTAACATTATTTAAAGCTAGATAGCTAAATCATCTGCTGGGGTCAAATACAACTGGAAAAAGAAATGGCAAATAACACAATATGGCAAATACCTCTGTCAGACACATTGTGTCCAAAAAGAAGGATTTTATTTTGGACATTCCTTCTGCCGCCATTCATATCTAATAACCAAATACACGCTGTGCGCAAATGACGATAGCGCACAATGGTGACAATGTAGAAAATTATGAGATTAATCAAGTTAAATGAAGACAAGATAATACTATTAATGCATTTAAGATAGTTCAGTCAGGAACACTTTGTCATGATTTAACCATTTATTGCACAAATGGGAATACAGTTACTCCAGGCACAGATGGCTCCATTCTTTGGATGTTCCCTGGATTAGCCATGCAACATGCTTACATTAAACAGGGAACATGTGAAAAAAAAAAAACTGGTGGGCGTAAGCAGGCAAGATACGTTTGTTCAAGATGAATATCTTTTACCGAGACCATGTTGGCCTTGGTGCTAAAAGGTAGAGGCTGGGGTGGTGGAGTAGCTGACAGCTTATGACGCTGAGCACACGACTCCGTGCACTGCATGAAATAACGCGATGCTTCATTAGTTACTGGAACAGGCAGCTTGATAAATACAAGTGTGATGACTTAATGTAATAACCTACGATTCATTCCAAACAAGATGATGGAATATACAAAAATGTCACTAATTGTTTCTTTCGTACTGTCCTTCTTCAAATTCTGTCCATCTTTGATAGCTTTGCCTCTTTTTGTCAAATCAGTCAAAACAAGTAACGCTTGCACAGTCAGCCGAGTCTCTGTATACCTGCCTGTCATGATAATAGTACCATTTGATCAGCTACCTCTTTGCCTCTGCAAATGTTGCAGTAATTCAGTGTCCATACTAGCAACATGTTTGCCTTAGCATGCAGCAGCTGAGGCACAATAATAATGTTTACATAAGCAGCTTATTACCGAGTCCCTGATTTATCACACAGCCCCGGGCCCACTCAGCCATGGCAATGGGAAGATAGAGCCAAGCATATTCAACAATAGCCCTGTCACCGGCGCTAAACACCACTCACAGATGAACAAACACGCTCAACCATTTGGTCAAACGCACTAAATGGAAGGCGTTTCGTGTTTCAGCAGCCGATCAACTGGCCACTGAGATGAAACATTAAGAGGTTAAATGCTTCAACAGTCAAGCATCTTTGGTAAAAATAACCCGTCATGTCCATGAAGTGTTCTAGTGCTGGAGCCTGTTACCTAAACAGCGCAAAGATCACTTCCATTAGATATGTAGGCTCTACCATTGCTTTAGTGTCAAAGAGATTATAGAGCGGCTATGTGAGACAATGTTGTTGATATGGCAGAATGTCTAGATGAAGTAGTCCTCTTGCAATTTTGAGAAAACAACGTACAAAATTGTCACTTGTATAAGGGTCGTGGGTTTTCATTGTGATGTTGTTGCCTTCAGCTCCTTACTAACAGCAGAAAAATATTTGAATGTTCATTGGTTAGTACTTTGCCATCAATCAAACAATAAATAAACTGTGATCCCACCGTACAGTACACACTAATAAATTAGCAACAACAGCAGCTGCTTGTTAACATGCACACAACACAACCAAAATAACATACTAGCACACATCCTGATAAGTAACAGTAAATCAAATTGGGGACGATCGCTCCTTTGCATGACTGTAATTAATAAGATCAATAATTTAATTAGTTCTCAATGTAACGATTGGCAGCTATACCTGTCAGTCACTAACTGATCTGCCTGCCTCATCAACAGTAAAGTCGGCTTCTAGCAGTTAGATGTGCACATTCATGTGTTTTGGGGGTGTAGCATTGACAAGAGAGCTGATGGGAGGGGGTTGGATTTATCAGAGTTATGTTTGCCGGCTGTTTCTTTGCACCTGACAGTAGACTGTAACGCTTATTTGCACTCTACCAAGGATAGCATTGATCAGTGAAGCAGTGGCAGGAAAATGCATCACGTTATAAACATGAGGATGCTTGGAATAAACTAAAATTCGCTCGTACTAATATGGTCTTAGCATGGTGCTTTAGGTGGTATCTTTGCAGTCCTTTGAGAAAGCATAATTTAAATCTGTAACAGCATTGCCAAATATCAAAGGTCCACATGCTTGTTTTCAGAGCCTTCAACCTTATCTCACATACTACATTTAGAGATTGTAAAATCTTTCTCCATGCACAACTCATAGAGACATAGCATAGCAGAAGAATTCACAACTGATGCATTCAATATGCGGTGGACTAGTGGCAGAAACTTGGACTATGGGCAGAAAAGGTCTCTGGTTCGTCTCTGGTTTGACTCCACGGAGAAACAACAAAAAGACGAACCTGGATTGATCTGTCCAAAAATCCAAGAGGATTCTCTCTACCCTGTCTAGTGCCCCTGAGCAAGGCACCTTACTCCCCCAACATCTGCTCCCCGGGCGCCGTACATGGCTGCCCACTGCTCCGTGTGTCCTGCACCAGATTGGTTAAAAGCAGAGGTTAAATTTCCCTCCTTGCATGTGCATGTCTGTGCATGTGTTTGGGACAAATAAATGTATCTTAATTCATCTTAATCTTATATGACAGTCAAAATGGTCAAATTATGTCTTGGTGTGGATGAGCATCAGCAGCACGCTCCTTCCTGTGACACTGCTGCTGCCAGGTTCACATTATCTCACGGAAATAAAATGTTTTTCGTCACTCTCATCCTATACGCTTCGAAAGATTCTCATATGTGGGTGGGTGGTACATTCATAGCCAAGCTATCAAGCTTTTTTTTAAATTATCCACACTATTTTAGGCAGCCAATGCTTCATATAATGTAGCATTTTGCAGCCGGCAGGGAACACTGGACCAACACAAATGTTGTGACAAGCCCTGCCTGGTGGAGTGAAGCTGTGTGATGACACCCTGAAGTCCAGGATTTGTTTGTCTGGGCAGGAGGTTGGCCAGCATGCTCACATTTAGCTGCCACACTCAGTGGTGTTTAGGCGCTTTGAATAATTGCCGGCTTCATCCTCCCCAGTTGTTAGTCCAGTGCTGTAGCTATGATGTGATATTAGACGGTGGTTCGCACAATGACACAGGCAGTACTCACCTTGGGACTTGTATGTGTTTGCTGCGTGTGAGTGGTGTGACGTAAGATTCTCCTGTCTAAGATTCTCCTGTCTAAGCATCTCCTGTCAGGAGTGAGGCCATGAGCCAAAACCTGAGGGAGAAGTCCCAACACATCAGTATAATCCAACATAATGTGACGTGACGAGATCTGACCGATGTAAAGGTCTCAAACACTAATGCATTGTTATGCCGTTAAACTTAAAAAGAAATAACTAATTTAATGGTCATGGTTTGTTTTGTTTAGTGGAGAAGGACATGGTAGACATACATGTGCCGAGTCAGCCAGTTAGTCTACATCACTGGACTCTTTTCTTTTTTAAAAGAACATTGAGTTCCTGTTAATGTTTGTATTTGTGTTTGAAAACAGACACACCAAAAATTGGGTTTATGCAGGTATTTTAGGCACAGCTAATCTATAAAAAAAAAGATGATCAACTATCAATGCAAGTAAAGTATCTGTTTTCTTTTCCCCGGTGTGTCATGTATGCCTTCACAAACGCTGTGGCTTAAAACGTGAATCTTCCCCATTCCGCATGTCTAAGTGTCCTTGGGTAAGATACTGAACCCCGTGGTTTGCTGTTCTCATGTAAAAAGTGCTGCCCGTAGATGCACTGTAGGAATGTGTGGGCGAATGGGTGAATGGCAAAGAAAAATGCTCTGTAAAGCGCTTTGAGTGTTCATCAAAACTAGAAAAGCGCTATATATATATATATAGGCCATATACAAACACAACAAGACAGGCGCTCTCTTACCTTGCTGTCTTGCCAAATTAACCAATCACCTGGATGTCATGTTTTCATCACTGCTGATCACAGCCAGAGCTGACAACGACCTCTCATTTGATGCAGAAGTATATGCTGATTTTACCATAGAAGACAAAAGACAGATGTCAGCGGATGTTAATGAATGTCAGTCGCCTTTTAGTGATTTCAATCACTGATTTTCTTACAATTGAAAATACTGTTGAAGACTGACGGATTGTGCATAGCCATATTCTTATGCTATTCTATAATTATCATCCAGATGTGTCTCCTCCACAACAAGGGAGACAGCCTGAGGTTAACACAATGCATGGAGGCCAGTAAAGCACCAACATGGCTGCTGCAATAGGTGTCAGGGTGTTAGCAGGTGGTGTTATCATCATGAGTAGTGCACACACGGTCTGCCTGCTAAGCCCAATACCTGCCCTTGGTAAGTCTACTAACATTGACACTAATAGCATTCAGAGTTTGCAGGGAGGGAAGTGAAAATGACACATCATTAAGATGTGGCTTCTTGCAGGTTTTTGTAAGCTGCAGTATAGTAATGGCTGGCTCGTTGTCAGCAGGTAGTCGCTCAGTCCAATTCTACAATGTGCCCCTTTGGTCTTGCTCCAGTAGTTTCATGTTTTCCGTCACAACAAACAGACGTCCATTAGACTGAGCCTGTCTGAGGATGATAAATGTGTGTGTCATTGCTATCTCCTCCACAGAAAAAAAAAAATCCCTGCTCTTTCTCTTGTCAGTTCCTGACTCTTCCTCTTTGTTTCTATTCCTCTTTGCTTCCCTCACTTTACACAAGAACCCTTTTCCTCCACTCCAACCCTTCTTTTCCTTGTTCCTAGAGGTAATTTCAAAAATAGTCAGCAGAGACCTAGTCAGGCCTCACGTTAACACATCTTAACATCAGCTCCATGGTGACCCTCAGACATCATCATTTAGTTAATGTATGTCACATGTGCACAGGTGGTTGGTGCAGTGTCAGGAGTTATGCAGACATTGTACTGGACTGTTGGGGCCATTTTGTGGAAAAGAAGTAGCTGAGCCACAAGGAAAATCTTCTGATTTATGGGTGAGTCTACATTGCAACCCCTCACCTATCGTCACAAGCTTTGGTTAGCGACCGAAAGAACAAGGTTGTGAATACAAGAGGTCGAAATTAGGACTCTCCATGGTTGGCTGGGCTCAGCCTCAGAGATAGGGTGAGGAGTTCAGATATGCGGAGGTCCCTCAAGATGAAAGGGGACAGTTCCGGTGGTTGTTGTAGTTGTTTATATACTTGGTATAAGCTTTTTTTCATTGCTCTGAGGTTTGACAAACTAAGAAAAGCTAATATAAATTGCTTGGTACTGTCTTTGAATACACAAAAGCCTTGTTCCTGCAGTTATCAAACAACATTGTGATAATAGTCCAGAGCATAACAATTATCTTCATAGCATTATAAGCAAATTTGCATCCTTTTTATATCTGATTTACACTCATAAATCCAGTATATGACAATTTCATACAAATAGAAGTAAAAAAAAAAATTATGTTTGTGGGCTGGCAGTTTTTTTAATGGGTTTCACTAAACACTCATTTCAGTTAAACTTAAACAAATATATAAAAGGTGATACGTTATAAAAAACCTTGTTATTGTATTTTTTGTCATTTAGAACTAGATAGAGCATTTCCGTGTTATATTCTGAGTTATTATAAATTAAAATGGTATAAATGCTCAAACAAAACAGCCCTAATGACATGAGTGGCCTGTTGCACAAGCCGTGATAACCTGTGATTCAACAGGCCAGTCTGATGTTGACCCCAGTGGTGTTGTTCTTCACTCACGGCCCCTGGATACACTAGGCCCTCTGTTCACACAGGGGCAGAGGGTGACATGTAGACGGCAACAGAGGGGAAGACAGAGGGGTTTATTGTTGCTGTCAATGCTACTGTCAGTATTGCTTCTAGTGACGTCTTCTTTATGAGAGAAAACATCTATGAAGATGTGAGTTGAATGAGACCCCAAGGACAATATGGGATAAACAAAATAAAGAAAAGACAAGTAAGTCAGTCAGTCAGAGAGATGGCAGGCATGATATATAAACCATATAACAGAGCAAATAAGGGAGCGATTGTTGTCTAGTGAGACCCGAGTCCAAGAAAAGATGGGATGGTAGGAAACAAAAGGTCATTTTATCGCAGCTTTAGCCCAGCGATAAAGAGGCCATGAGAATGTGACAAGATATTTGTAATCACTCGCCTTGTGTAACATGTCATGAAGATGTCAAGCAACAAGACCGCTAGATTTCTCTTACCGAATCACAGGCTCAGGGTTTCTTCTAGACCTAATGTTCTCTCAACTTTTCTTCTGCACAGAGCGATGTGTGGCAGAATTGATTACCCCTGTGCGGGTAGGACCACCTTCGGGTTGATTCTATCTCCTAAAACAATCAGGGCTTAAGGGAAGTCTCATACTCAGTAAATTGCAACTATTCCAACTTCTCATCAAGTGAGACAGTGTTAAGGCAAAAAGACTGTTGTTAAGGAGTCTCTCTTCAGGCTCTGTTCAAAGTTCATGTGGATACAATCTGACTGTGAGCTGTATGTGGAATCAACACAGATATGATCAGACTCAGCTAATTCTCTGGTTTCTTGGTTCTTCAGTTTGTATGAATAGTTTTCAAATAAAATTCAGTAGAATTAACAAATGACTGCTTTCAGAAGACTGATGAAGATAAGTGCTTTTCTTTAAAGCTTAAGTAATCAATATTTGTCTAAACCAATAACTGATGAAAATCAATTATGTATTAAGTGGAAGGGTTGCTTGCAGTGACAGACAGAAGTGTTATTACTACATTACCTGCCCAGCAATAAACAACTGACTTGGCTGCTAGCATGTGAAGCTAGCTTAGAGCAGCTTTAAAATCCTGATTTTTCTATGAGGTGGTGGAGGAGACCAAAATTTAGCTTAAAAGAAATTGACCACAGAACACAATACTTCATGTGGCCAAACTAACAGTTGATAATAGTCAACAGTTATTAGATATACATTTCATGTGGATCTAATCCTATAAATACTGCCTTAAAGTTGTGAAACTTTATATCTGAAAACAGAGAAAATTCTAATTTCACATCTGTGATTAAGGTGGTATAATTCAGAATTCAGAGTCCAGATCATAGACTGTTTGGTAAAGATACATGAGGTGTGCATTTTTCATTGGATTTCCCAGTACACTGTTGTGTCTCCATTATACAGTGTGTTTCTAATTGTTTTAAGAACTTGGCTGGATAATGGCAGCTAAAATTAGATCAGCTGCATTACAGAATGTACACAGCAGCTGTTAAACAGTAATTATGTTTAAGCCACTGTGGTTTCTGTGAAGCAGGACTATCACCACCATTCATCTCTTTAGGGGAACATGTGTGTGTGTGTTGTCTGTGTGTACAAGCTTTGCTGTTTTCCAGTCCATATGAACTACTGGAGCAGACAGTGATGTAGCCCCAGGCCAAAGGTCAGTTTTTGAGAATATGACCAATCACACATACATACACAGATGACACAGGTCCATGTAATATTTATCAGTTACATTTTCCATAAAAAATCTAAGTGTATTTTTCGGTCATTTTGAAGTTATTTGTCTAACGATCTATTAGTATATGGTTGGATAGAAATAGAAAAAAGACAAGTGGAATTTTTGTTTCTGTTTGTAGACTGCCTGTGAAGGTGGGATGAATTCACATCTGATTGGCTAGCAGAGGCTGCTTCATCCAATCATAGCAGTGCACAGATCTCACTGTTGTTTTTTTGAAGGGTCAGTCTTCACTTGAAACACAAACTCTGAAGGAAGACTGGAAATATACAGCAATTTTCTTTTATTACTCAGGAGAAAAAAGTTAAATAACAATCCTTTGAAGGCAATGCTAGTATTGTTTGACAGTGATGCTGATGTGATAAAAAAATCTGGTTGGTTGCAGTCACTGTAAAGTTGATAAGCTGAGAAGTCCCTGGCCTCCTGACTCACTACTGTGTGTACTTTGTGAAGTAACACAATACACTTTGCAATTGTGGAATATCCTTTTAGATTAGTATAATTATTCCCATGTATATAATATATACATGGGAATGCTTCTTCCGAACAACTAGTCAGAGCTGAAACCTGATGCTGTTCCTTGTCTCTCCCCTCCCTCACCCTATGTTTCTCTCTCTCTTCTCTCTCCTCTTTTCCAAACATTATTTGTGTTGAATTTATTTCTAATGTTGATGCACTCCTGCTCTGTTCTGAAACTTGAACTCACTGATGCAACTCCTCTTCTGTGGGTTTGCTGGCATATGTTGCTGAAATGCTGAGAAGTAATGGGAGAAGTGTTGCTGCTGTGCAAGACTAGTTTGATAAAAAGGTTATGTCAGGAAATCTTTTCTTATTACCAACACTGATGACTTGTGGTTATTATTAATGGGACTTCAGTTTCATACTGAAAGATAAGAGCCCCAATAAGAATTATTCAAACAAATCTTAAGTGTGTTTTCTTTCTTGTCCTCCCTGTGTATCTCTTATCTCATAAGATGTTTCTCCAAATGGCAGACAGTTCACCATTTATTTTTCGTGTTTATGCCCCCTCCATCCTGACCCTCTCAGAGATCACAGCTTGTGTTGGCAGACTGTGCGGAACAGGAAGCCGCCATACCAGATTTCACTGGACAAACACGGCATACGGAGGAAGCTGTGGTCCCCTCTTTAACTTGCTAACGGTCTGCCCCTGACACTGTGCCAGAGCAGCTTTTCCGTGGCCTATCACTTCACGACCATTGATTCATTCATTCTATCTCTACAAACTGGGTGAGAGCAAAAAATGAAAGAGAGCGTAAGAAATTATTTGCCTGAGGTTTTGAATCTGAGCGTGCGTATGTGTGCACGCATCCCCCAGCGTGAGTCACACTTGTGTATCCCCATGCCTTTTGCTTTATGCCTCACAGGTGGATGCTGCAATGTGTGTCATATTCTGTGATGGCTGTGTCCACTGACCTGTAGAAAATCTTGAAGCCCATCTAAACAAGCCCTGCATCCTTTCCATCAGCTGGCCGACTCCACATGAGTATGCATCAGGGTAGTTGTGCATTTTAATTTAGGGTCTTGAGACCAATGATATATGGCTTTTTGCTGAATCCAACTTAATCCTTGTCAACCCCACTGATGCAACTATCACTGAGCTGCTCCAGCAGATTGTCACTGGCCAAAAGGACAATAGTTTGTTTGAACTGGGCAAATCATGTTTTTACAGTGATGACCTTTGAGGGGATGGAGAGTCCAAAATGGAGGAAACCAGCTTATTAGCAATTGCTCCATCCACCTCTATTTGAAGGTATGCTATGTAGAATTTACCTAAAAACATGGACTCATACTCAAGTAACTTCATTATTATGTTGATTTCTGTGTTCAGGATGTGTCTTGGCTGCATCCTGTCGATGGTGGCTGTGTAGCCCCCCAGTCAGAACGTGACTGCATTCACACAGGATACAAAAATATCCATCCAACCTGGGCAGGAGCCAATCAAAATATACATGTACCAAAAATTAAGCAAACATATATAAAGGTGTAATCGAATAAATTAAAATGCTTTTATTTGTATTTGCTGAGCTTAATGAACAGTTGTTTATCTCAAAGTGTAAAGTAACAGTAAAGACAGACATGATGTCGGGGGCAGCTGCGGGTCAGGAGTCAGAGAGGTTGTGGTCAATCCTGGGGTCCTCCAAACTGCATTCTGAAGTGTCCTTTGGCAAGATAGTTGTGCCGTATGACTGATGTGTGACAGACTACACGCAACGTGAATGGGTGAATGTGATTACTGTTGTGCAATAGGAGTAGACTTGACGTTGGCTAATTATTAATAATCATGAAATATGATTATTAAAATAATAAATTATCTATCAAAAATAATTAAATTATTAATTGAAGATGATCAGTAATCAAATAACAATAAAACCACTAATGAGAAAATAGGAATTATCAATTAGAAAGTACAAGCTATCAATTAACAATGATAAGGTTATCAACCAAGAATAATGAAAATAATTAGTCAAAAACAATAAAATTATCAATTTAAGAATAATACTATCTATATTAATAATTGAGAAAGGGGGGCACCACCCTGGTTTCCAGGGACCAACATATCAAGCTATAATTATCAGTCTCATAATGATAAATGCCAATATTTTAATATTAACGATTACTTAATAAACAGTGAAGGCTTCTAAGTTCGAGCACAGGCAATCATAATCCAGCTGTATTCACACACTTATGCACAAATAATCACAGACTACAGATACTTTAATTACAAAAGTATTTATTAAAAAGGGGAAATAAAGTTATAATGTTTATTCAATGATTCATCATTTTAACAAGCTCCAATATTTCAAAGATAAACACAGCAGCAGCACTTATCACAATTCAGAAAATACATGTAAAACCTGCGGTCTACCTATGTATGTCTGTCTCTGTGTGTGTGTGTCTGTGTCAAAGTGTCTCTCTGTGTATGTGTGTCTATGTGTGTGTATGTGAAATAAAGTTAGTGTTATTTAATGATTTATCATTTTAACAAACTCCCATATTTCAAAGATAACAACAGCAGCTTATCACAATTTAGAACACGCATGTAACCTCTGGTCCATCTATGTGTCTCTGTGTGTGTGTATCTGCCTGTGTCTATCAAAGTGTCTGTGTGTGTGTGTGTGTGTGTGTGGGAGAGAGCGAGAGAGAGAGAGAAAAGGAAGGGGGCGTGGCGATGACGCAGTCACATCTAAGATGGCGGCCAATCATGATTCGTGGAATCAAGGCCTAAAAACTCTCAAAATGGCGGATTGACTACAAAACAAGATGGCGGAGCCGTTATGAATTTAGAGCCAGGATGGGAGGAGAGAGAGAGAGGAGGCGTGGCAATAATAGACTCAAAATGGTGGGTTAACTTGCGTTATTCAAGATGGAGTCTATGTTAATGACACCATGTGGCCGGAGCTCACACTGGTGGTCGTCACATGAATTACACAAAGGGATTTTCAGACAAAGAGAATTCTTTGTCTCTGCTTTGGCCCTGGGCCGCATGGTTTCCAGATGTGTTCAGCCTCTCTAAGTATAGATGTAACTATGTGACATGAACTGTATTCTAAATACAGATCGGAAACGTGTATAGGTCGGTCTAGAATGAGAGAGAGAGAGAGGGAAGAGAACGAACTCTTAAAAATACGCCTGAGATGAGTTAACAGTGATTCACCGCTCAGCCCTCAAGCAAACGTTGTGGGCCGAGGTTCTGATCGGTGAAATCACTGCAGACTCACACAGACGTTAACAGTGCGGGCGGAGGCGCTTCTCGCGGCCCTATTTACTGTAACACAAAACATTGCCATCAAACCGGAAGTAGCGGCTCGGAGTAGTGGCCGGCTAAAACAATGGAACACGGAGGTTCCACCCACAAAATACACTCAAGTATTAAATCAATACGCTACGTATTAAAACTAACATCTGCCCAGATAATCAAGTCTCTTACTGTACCACCCTCGCGGTGTGTCTGCGCCTCGGCGCGAATGTGTCGGGGGCCAGTGAATCACGTGGTCTCTCTCACGAGCGGAGCTCCGGAGCTCAGCCGCTGGACCGGACAAGGAGCGGATTTTCTCGTGCTCCGTGACGGGATGAACGTCGTCCTTCTTCTTCAGGGATGTGGAGCTCGTGCTCCTCAGCGGAATGAATCTCGCACTTCTGCAGGGGACGGCTGGTTTGAAGCCGTTGGTAGATCGTTGGAAAAACAAAAGTAAAGTCCGTGGGGAAAAATGAAACAGTCTGAGATCGTCCAGCGAGCAATTTCCTGTTTGGTCTTTCCAAGTTAAAACAGGAAAAGTCCTTTTCAAAATAAAAACGTCGACTAAGATAAAAGAATAAATGAATGAAATTAATTGAAACAAACGTCTTATCGCCTCCATTAGGTTACTGAGTCGTCTGGTAAAGGCTCGGGAGGCCTAGTGGTAACTTCAGCGTTGGAGTAGAAAAAGAGGACAAAGAGTTAGTTGCCTCCTTAAGTTGCTGGGTTAACTAGTGAGACCCCGGGGGGGGGGGTCTCGTTGTCACATCAGCATCGGAGTAAAAAGAGAATGAGTTCTGGGAGGTCAGCACCTTTTGTAGTACCTGGGAGGTACCAGCCCCCTGGAGGAGGGGTCAGGGGTCAGTGTGGCCCTCGGCCAATTGAAAGGTCAGAAGTCAAGTCTCCGGGAGTGGCTTACAGTGGGGTCCTTCACAGGACCCAGGAAGTGATCTGCTGCCACATGGAGATAAGGGCTCCATGCTGGATTTTTAAATGTAAGGGGTCTCCCTGGGCAAGTCTCAAATTTTACGAGCCTTTGTTCTAAGTCAGATCACTGGGCCTTCCCCAACATTACTGTAAAGCACTTTGAGTGGTCAATAAGACTCGAAAAAGCACAAAAATGAAATACAGTTCATTTAAACAGAATCAAGCTCTTTGACAGAGCTTCTCTTGCTTAGTTATATTCTTGAACAATGTTATTTTCAGCAACTTGACTGAATTTCTCAGAATTTTGTTAATTACACTTTTACACATTTCACGTCAGCCTCTAATGACGCTCAAGGTCAGAACGTCATTCAGGCCTAATTTATCCAGTATATTCATCTGTGGATGTATCCCAACCGTACTTCATGTCCCGCTGTCTATGTGTAATGTTTTTGTGCTCCAACAAACTCTTCTCTCTTGTATCAAAGAGGCTTCAAACAATACACATGCCAAGTGTCAAGCCAATAAGATGAACAGTTCTCGAGCTATATAAACTAAAGACAGACTGACAGACATATTTTGAGGATGCTAGCTAGTGACAGACTAGTTCAAACATGTTCCTTACTTACTGGTGTCAGATCTCCAGATCTCCAGTATTTCACCATTTTGTCCTCTGACTGGTCCTTCGGTCACTGCAATTTACAGTGACTTGTGTTCACTGTTACCACAGATGTCAGATTTTCTGTATCAATTGTTTTCTCATAGTAGCCCCCTTTGGAAATGCAGCCATTGTGATTTGTTGGGGCCGTCCAAAGCTGTTACAAATGTTACAATTTTGTTTTCCGATCTTATCCCTACTTGGGTAAATTGTTGTAAGTTTAGGTAGAAAAACTACTTTGCTAATGTTCAGAGACAATCAGCGTCATGATTTTAAAGAACAACAAGTGTGAGTTAAAGGATTTTGCTTCAACGATACCATTGTGAAGTCGGGTCATCACTTTAGGGTTTAAACATACAACAAAGGATCATTTCTGTTGTGATGACATCTTTCTAAAAGCCTCAGATCTCCCCAATTACACAGTGGACATGATCTCAGTGTTCTGGCTTGTGGTGCCTGCGGTCAGGTCCAAAGCTGCTGCGTTGGCTTTTTATCAGGTCTTCTTTGTATCTTCATCTTATATTTTTTGCTGACAGGGAAGCAATCTTTGGAATAGCACTACTGTACAAAGTAAAGTTATCTACAATACATTATTCAGAGTTGCTGTTTAATTTCAGTAAACACATCAAATGACTTTGTGATCCCGTCTGTAATATTGCTCACAAGATGCATCACAGTCAACTGTCTGTCTTGATTTGTCCGTAATGTATTAGAAATAAATGTTACATCAGAATAAACCTTTATGAAGATGCATGAGATGGAGGGCAGAGAAAGACGAACAGACATCAGAGGGGAGCAGGAAAAAAAGTGTAGAGGAGATTGGGCGCCGTGGCAACATGTAGTGTGTTTGTGTCGAGGGAGGATCACAGCCACGGGCAAACTGAGATTTGCTGGCACCTCATATGAAGCAGTGTGTGTCTGTTTGTGTGTGTCAGACAGTGTCACCCAACTTCCTCCCTTTAACAGAGCCACTCAGTGAGTGACGCCAGAACCTCTACAAAGATCCAGACCCTAAAAACTGTACCCTTCCTCAAACAGACGTCTGTCGTTTAGAAGATAAATGAAACCCACCGCCAGTCCTGCACACACACACAAACACACAGTCCATTTGCCCAATGCAATAAGGCACTTTTACTGACGGCACATGCGATTAAGTTGTTAAAGAAGGCAAATGAGGGAGCTCAGTGAATATAAAGAGACCCCCTGTCAGTGTGGGGCCGTTGTATTTTCCATGTCCTGTTGAGAAAATATATGATTCATATTCCATCTCAGTCAAGGCGGGGAGAGAAGAGGGAACAAGCGCAGACGACAGGAAGAGGATCTCATGCTGAGGACGCTGTAAATAAGTGTCACGGTAAGTTGAGGGAGAGATGGACCCAGGATGCAGAGGTTATAAATAAAAGGTAATTTAATATAACAAAAGTCTCTTCCAAAGACAAAAACAAAACAGGAACACAAACAGATAACTACTGGCGACAAGGCGCACTGAGAACATGGAAAGAAGCTGACGAGACAGCAGACAAGACTATCCGTTATGACGACGTGTGAAAACGACGTGTGGAAACAAGTACAACCCGACAACGAACCAAGGGGAACAAAGAGGCTTAAATACCAAAGGAGGAAGGCAGGGGCAAATAGACACAGGTGAAGGCAGGGTTGATTAACCACAGGTGCAACACATGAGGATTTGGGAAGACAATCACCAACAGGAAGTGAAGACAGAGTCAACACACAAGAAACACCAGAGTACAAAATAAAACAGGAAACAGAAAAACCAGAGACAGAAATAACAAACTAAAATGACAGACCATCACATAAGAAGTATAAAACAAGAGATTTGGTGTGGACCTGTGGAGACTCTCATCTGGGCGAGACACCAGACCTCTCACATCCTCACACTCGGCTGCCTGTTCACAAACACTAGCTGCTTTGACAGAGAGGATCATTTCACTGAAAGCATTTTGACGACAAATGATGATATCAATCTAATATTTAAGATTGCAGAGGCTGATTCTTGAGGAGAATAAGATTTGAGTGCTCACACTTTGTTGAGACTGCAGTCTCAATTTTATCAAGCTCTTTGACATCTCAAGAAATCGCTTCGCAGATGTTTTGTCTTATGAACTGGAAGAGACATATAATCGCTTTTCAAAATCATAAAAAGAATTCTAAATACTATTAAAATTCAAGATATGCTTGGTAACCACCTGTGACTACTTAAGATCTATTCTTAGCATGCACACACATTTTTTTTGATGATTCATGAAAAGAATAATCATTGATTAATATGTATTATATCTATTTTTTTTTTAATCCCACAAGATTATATCACAGACAACGTAGCCACAGCGTATCATACATTGGCTCAAAAACTAGATAATTTGCAACAGAGTTAATTTAATTGGTAGCAACTCATTTAGATCATTTAAGATATAATTGCTAATGGCCCATCTCCATCTGTGGATTATAAAACCCTCCAGGGTTTAATTCTGAAAGTCTTGTGATGCTCTGCTGTCAGTTTGCACAGATTGGGATGGAGATTGCACGGAGTGTGAATCTGTGGTATTGCTGTTGCAAATAAGAAACAAATCAAATCATCTGCTTGACTCATGACTCCCTAACCCTCAGCTCAAACTCTGCTTTTACATCGTCGTACTTCCACAATGTTCAGCCATGATTTACAGGTTTGGTTACACAACAAAGTGAACAGAGCCAAAGTAGAAGAAAGATTCTTTATCCCTATGGACTAAGCTCAGATTTATAGCGTTGGTCTAAAGTGTAAACAGGCAGCAATGGGTGGAAATGAGGTTATGTTAGACGTGCGAATGGGCCCTGGACTCTTTCAAGCTTGCAGAAAACACTTTCATGTTAGTATTTGAAACATTTCACTAAATCTTTCATTCATAGAAACTTTAACCATGTCACCCAAAGATAAGTAGCCTCGAAACTCAACATGAAGCTCATTTGTCATTCTTCTTAACCACCTTTTTGTTTATTGTTCACTGTTTCAGTGCATTTTTTTTCATAAAGAGGAATTATAAGAAACAGTTTGTACTTTACATTGTCCCATTTGTCATTGATTAATTGTTGGTGAAATTAAACATTATATGATTCGCACTGACCCTTTGTTTTCAGTCATGGTTGGCTTTATTTGCAACTATTATGTTCTTCCTCTGTTACATCTCAATCTCAAGGCAAAAACAGGTTATACTGGATTGTGCTGTATGCATGTGCAGGTCCTTTGCAAATGCAGGATTGTTTAGAGCTAACACTGCGTGTTGTGCTCTATATATCAGTCCACTTCAATACAGATCAACAAGCACGGAGCTTTGATAATGGAAATGATGCTTGGTCAGAGGTTGAGTCTGTCACTTTGCTCCAGAGTAAATGTGCTGCTCCCCTTTAACTTAACAGTGAGGACATACCCCTCTTCGAGAAGGGCAAGGGGGAGGGGGGACGTCTCACCCTTCATGCACTACATTGATATCAGAGTAAGCTCTTGCCCAATAATGATGAGCCCTTGTTTCTCTCAGGATTGTTTAATGTATATGTGAAGCCATTACACATTCTAAGCAAGTGGTTGTAATGTGATCCCTTTTAAACTCAAGACCGTCTTTTTTTGTTAGATGATTTTGAGAAATCCAACTTTCCTTCAGGCCATGTGCCAGTAGAATGTCAGGTGTAGTGCTGACCACTGGTCAACCAATGAAATGATCTCTGCCTTGTGGGTTCATGGCTTTATTATATGGACTTCCCCTTGCTTTCTTTATGACCTTTGGAATAAAAGGTCAGTTATTGTATATACCAGCGCACATACTTTTTATTTTATATATATATTATAATAGCACATATAATAGTAGTATAATAATGGAGTAACCACCCGTACGGGACGCTCTGAAGTAAAGTGAATGCGCCCGCAACGAGGCAGGGTTGTTGCACAAAAAAATCCAAGAGCAGAGAAGAAATCTGAGAGCAGAGATTCACGAGCACACAGAAAGCAGCCTCAGTGCGGAGAAGGGCTGAAGTTTAGAGCACAGGAAATCCTTCAGAGCAACAATTTATCTAAGTGCAAGCACACAGTTTGAGCAGAAACAGAGCAAATGTAAGTGCAACAGGGGCTATTTGAGTGCAAGGTCAGGGTTTTGATGAAAAGTAATATACAATCTGAACATAAATTCAACAAGTCATGCTCTCAAACTGAAAGACCAGGCTCTTGAATAAAGATAAGAAAAAAAGCTTCATACATCTGCATGATTTTTAGACTGAGCTTAAAGTAGTTTAGTTAACTCTAAGTATCTTTATCAATAGAAAAAGTGGATGGGGTGATACATTTGGATATAGTGTTGACTGAGTCAAATTTCTTCCCGGATACATTTCTATTCCTCTATAAAAATGTTTTCCAGAATGGAACTGATCAAGTCACAAGATGGATTTAATGGCACAGCACAGCAGTTATTACAGCACTACTCTATACAAAATCAGAAACCCTGACATAATTTATCTGAGTGACTCCAATTGACTATAAATAAAGATGGACAACATGTCTTCTCTCCCCCTGCTGTACAAAAATTAAGCCAAAAATATCCGAGATATGGATGCTGCCATCGTGTACATCTTGGTGAAGTCATTTTGAGATAGGGTCTGTGCAGAAGTGATCTAGAAGTGGAGCTGCATTAACGACATCCTGCTGTTACACCTGACCGACCAATCACAAGTCAGCCCCAGTTGTCAATCATGTCGTTTCACCCTATTTTGCATCAAAGAGCTTATACAAATCGTTGATAATGATACATTGATGAAAAATACCTAGAATGGCAGGGACCATCTTTGGGAACAATGTTTTGCACATGCACTCTTTTGTTTTGGTCCATTTCCCATCTGCTAAAACGGAAGAGGCAGGTTCATGACCCACACTGCAGCCAGCCACAAGGGGGGCAATCAAGAGGGTTCAGCTTCAAGGAAGCTATGTTATCCAGGGGCGGATCCATGCAAGGGGGAGGTCAGGGGCCACTGGCCCAAGCGGAAATCTGATTGGCCTCTTTTTTAAGTATAGTAGTAATAGTAATAGTAGTCACTCACTTACAATAGAAACAATAAAAATTATAATGTTTTAAGAATTTTTATTTTCTAAGCTTTTTTTAAGAACACAGTGTGCTCGAACAGGGAACATTTTTTCAAGAATATATTCAATAATGTGTTGCTTTGCTCAAAGCTATAGAGCTAGTGATTCCTAGTGAACTAGAATTTCAGGAATTGTGCATGTATGTTGGACCACCACTGGTGTTGTCAATCTTTATATACAGTCATTGATGGAAACACTTGAGAAAAGCTCCTATGCAGCATCAGTTAAAAGCTGCAGGGATATAGGTGTGAAGTTAACTCACAGAAATAAACACGTCCTCCTCACTGAAAAGATAACAACAGAGCAAACGAGTAAAGGAACACAGCACTGTTATTCAGCTCCTCAGACAAACAGCTCTTTGTACTGTTTTTTAACACCAACGCCAGTTTGCCTGAGTGGATTACACCTCTTGTTTAGAGCAATTTGTTCTATTGAACGCCGGTATAAAGACGACTGGAGGCACTTCCTGTTTCACAGTAAAGACCTACAGTACAGTGTAGCTTAACCCTGCTGAGACACAGGGGAAGTCAGCCAACAAAAATAGCACCTCACACATTCTTTCAGCAAAAAAGCACAAGCCACAACCATAAACACATCAGCCCTGCAGCCACCTGCATTTCCCTCTGCAAAGAAAGACGTCCGTCTCCTCCATCTGTATCTGCTTTGTATCTGATAGCCGAAGTTTTTTTAAATTTTTCTTGTGTCATTAATCTGAAACTTAACTATACATGCACTTTGATTGACTTCTATTGCCTTATATTTTAATGGTTATTTGGCAACATCCTATCATTCAGAATCCCTGTGAGAATAACCACAGTGAGCTGGAAGAAAACTCCTTGCAGTGAATTATTGTGCTAAGATATCATGTGTTTGAAGAAGTAACAGCAGAAAAACTATGCCATTACTGTAGTGATGATGACAGTTATAAAGTTATGACTGAGCCAAGGGTAATTTTTAGCTCTAGAAAAATAAAACTGAGTTACTGCTTAAGATGCTCACTGAACATGGCTTTGACATTGACAGGTTTGACGATCCTGATTCTAGCAGTGGCTCCTTTGAGCTACCAAGACTTTGATTGTTTCTAAATGCTCCCCATGGTTTATAATGAGAAATCCTCATTTTTCCCCAGCTCTGATCTGGGGATTACTTACTTACTGTCACTTTATGAGCTGCCTCCTCTCCTCCAGTCATTGTTCAATTTATGGCTGCCACCCACACCTCTCTTGTTCTTAGAAAGCCTCTGTTTTTTTATCTTAACTCTGGACTAACTTACACCTCTATACTGTTCAGACTTTAAGTATATGGACAGTAACTCATTTGCTTTGTTTTTCTGACTCTAGGCTTCAGCACATTCACTTTGATAAAAAATAATTGATTGAGTGCCAAGTATCAGCTTTAATTTGAGCAGGTTTGCATCAGTGTAGGAAGAACTGAGTGGGAGATGAAGCCTTTTTAATGCATAATGCCCCAGGATGAGCAGTTCAAAGTAACTGGACAGATAAACAATAATTTAAATAAGATCATCATATTTATATATAGTGAGTGACAATCCACCGCCCCTCATCCCACAGACATCAGCGGACACTTTGCTGCTCACTTGGAGCTTCACTGCAGCCTCATATATATATATATATATATATTTATATATATATATTTTATTTTCTATTATAAATTTTTGATATTCTACTCTGTAGCATGCAACATTTAGTCAACAGGTATCTAAGTAGTTTTGAGCCCATGCAACTTGGGTACTGTGTTAATGGGGCTGTGTCTTATTATTATTGGAAATTGAATGACTGTATTTGTGGCTTATCGTGATTTCACAATCATTGAACTCTCATGAGTGCTGATGAATGGTCATTTTCACTATGTCGACATAAAGAATCAGAAATGGAAAACTGCTAAATATCTGGTTTGAGGTGAACGTCTATGTGGCACACGTCTTTACTGCTGGCTAAAGTTTGATAGACTGTTCTCATCTGCTGTAGTTATTACAAGTTAGCTGTCTAGCATTGAAAGTAGCAAGAAATTAACTGTGACTGCTGTGAGTATGTCAATAACATGGTACAGCATGAGCACAACAACTCCCTCATTTTGGGTACTTCATAATTTTCTTCAGCTTGTATGAAATTCCTACTGTTTACCATTAAATTACATCAGATATACAGTATATTCCAGCTTACTTACATCACAACAAAACCACATATCAGAAGAATGGGGTGTGTACAGGAAACCGTCTGAAATCCATCTGTGTCAATTTAAGACTTCACAAGTATTCAAGCCATATAAGGCACAACTTATTATTATCCTCTGAACTCTTACAAGGAAAACAAATTGGTGCATTTTTCACTTGTTTCCCGAGTTTCCCGTCTACATCAGCTTCCCCTTTGTCCCACACACAATCTCTGATTACCAAAGTGTTAATATTGCAAATGATTGTCTTCCCTCAGAACAGACATTTCTTTCTTTGTAAAAACACCCAGCAGCATGTAAATAGCAGGTTTTCCACTCTGCCAGTTTCCTCTTTGGGGTACTGAACATTTTCCACCCACCACTTGTGACTGAGCAGCGTAAAGCACAAAAATAACTCCTCATGTTTTTTTCAGTCATTCTGTTTTGTTCTACCCTCCACAATGATGCTGCATGGATTCACTCTGTTTATAACAAGCAGCCGTAGCTGTATATTCAAACATTATTAATGTGCAGACACTAAATGTGCTTCATGTAGTGGAGAAAATTGGAGTGGATTATTAGATTATAATGAGATTATAGATCTGGTTGCAATCAGTGGTGTTGTAGTCTATTGGTCGACTGGTTGGTTGACATATGCTCTTCCCTACTTTGGACTCTGCCAACCTAAGGGAGACTTATATCTCAGATTTAATGTTTACTGAACGCTTACTCCAAACTACAGCCGTTTTCAGACATGGAGAGTGTCCTTGCAATTTAGTCTGGAGTTACTTCAGAGTTTTGAAACATTATTAACACACTGGTTCATGGTGAATCCTACGGAAGATCTCCTGCTGTGTTCTCACATTAGTTTATTCGGCTAATACATAGTGTTCTTACTAGACCGCCTGCCAGAGACACTAAAGAGAGAGTCAGAAGTCAGACATTTGCATCCTCTGGATTATCTGGAGTTCAGTGCAAGTCTTGAAGGAGCTTATTGACACAATGTTTAAAAAGTAATTGCTCTTGCTGCACTTGTTCGGTTTGATGCTTTGTCAACTTTGTGTTTAGCACCTCAGGGCTTCAGTATGAACAGTGCAGAATTGGAGTATTTCACTGTTTTGTTCGATAATAACTAATTGTGCTTTGTTTATTTATAATTCATTTGGGCTAATGAGGTGACCATGTAGAGTTCACCCACTGCTCTATGACCATTGAGATAATCCAGTGATTACACACATTTTACCCTGCTAGCAGTTACATGGTTGTCAAGTAGCTAGGATTTTAACAAGCAAGATTTTTTTTAGTTGCCTACAGTTCTAGAACTTAGATGCTGTGTGTATTTTGAGTAAGTTTGTGTGCAGTTGTTTGCATGAATTCATGCATGCATACATTGCATGCGTGCTCTAACAATACACTGAGAATCATCTGTGACAGTAATATCTTACTAATATGGCTATTGAGGCCTAAAAATAAAAGGAGGGATTCTTGCTGTAATTGAGCCCATGACAGACATCTCTTCTTTCACAATAATGAGCAGAAACACACAGACACACACACGCATGCACATGTCCATGACACTAAAGGAATCGTGGAGACCCCATGACACCAGCCTCTGCACCACACAGAGCGAGGAAAGGGACAAGAATGAAAAGATGAGAGAAAAATAGAAAATCAGGAAAGTGAAAATGAACTAATAGGGCTTGCTGTAGTTGTGTAACCTACAAAGCAGGGACTCTGTTGATCAGCTGTATTCCTGCTGATTTCTGCCTCATTAGAACATGACTGTCTTTGGTGAAGTCGCACAAAAAGATCCCACACACGCGGCCCACACCCTGCAAGCAAGGAATGTTTACATAGTTTCTTTGATTGAGGCTGTACTGTATGTTCTGTACACAATAAGATCTATTTCTGGATTCGTTTGCATTGAAAACGTCTTCATATTACTCTGTAGTTTTAATGGCACAACCTTATTGTTCAAATATCGGACCATTAAACTTTTCTCCATGAGAATCATCCAAGAGTCAGCTGATGTATTGTATGTATTGATGTAGTGGAGGATTGATTGGATATTGTTGGTAAAAGTCATTCTCTATGTTTCTTTCTCCCCCCAGGGTCTGCTCCTCAGCACCATGAACAAGATGAAGAACTTTAAGAGACGTTTCTCTCTATCTGTTCCTCGCACCGAGACCATTGAGGAGAATGAATTCACTGAGCAGATCAACCAGCTCAACATTCAGCACACTCAGGGTAAGAACCCCTAATTCTACCCTCACTTGAAGTGAGGGTGGGCAAGAACCCCTATATCTCCCCTCACTTGAAGTGTCATTCAGCCATGTGTGTCAGCTTTTTATTACTGCAAAGATCCATCCATCCATCCATCCATCCATTCAGTCCTCAGATACGGTACACAGGTCCGCTCACCATCCCCTGCAATAATTTGTCAATTTATAGAGACAGAGAATTCAGCATGGCAGCCCCCATCTCCTGGAACTATCTTCTGGAATTCTCCTCTATCACAATACTGATATAAACAGGCAAACAACTGTACCCTCTCTAATTTTGTTTGGGTCCCAATAAAAAAAAGGTGAGTTTTTGTTTAAATGTAACACCCTGTTCAGACAATTCTTCAAGACCCTAAATTGTGGAGAATTACATTTTTGCACCAACAAATGCAAATATTTACTCTTCCCCTAATCCAGGCATTGCTACTACACTAGTCAATGTTAATGTAACTCAACATTTGAGCAAGTTCATATGTGAAATGTGAATGAATCTGCAGCTCCTCTCAACTGTATGAAGCATCTTACCTGTCTAGCATCTTAGCTGTCTAACAACACTATTGTATTACAATACTCTCCCTCTGCTATCTTCTATGTGATTCCAACTGCATCTACGTTATGGACTAGCTGCTTGGCTTAGTGAAGCATTTAACAGCTACATTGCCAGAGATGGTGGAGACAACAATTTAACTAAAAGGAAATCATCTATGTAATTGTGGCTGGAACTAGAATCTATGCGTACCTCTTGAATTTGAAACATTAATGTATGTGGCCGTGCTAACTGTGCACAGCTACTGTTTGATGACTAGCTCTCTTCGTTTTGCAAATCTCTACCCATAAGCAATTATTGTCCATCTCCTTCCAAACATAGAATAATCAGATAACCAATACATTTCTCAAGACCAGAAGCAAGTAGAACCCAGTACACATCAGTGATAGCATAGAGTTAGCATAGAATAGCAGGTCGTATCAATTGTACAATCCTGGTTAAGAATAAATGAAAACATTTTGCCAAAACATAGTGACCTTTCAAGTTTCAGCTCATTGTTTAGCTCTTTATCTGGAAACAGCCCATGAATGTTAAATGAACAACAAAACTGTTGAAAGAAATTAATTATACTGTCTCAACCTAAAACGTGATACATCAATGTATTTCACAACTTTCCACTTCCCCCAAATGGAAATAATCAGCGATGGAGGTTTCTGACCGGGTGGCTACATTGGCTGAAGAAAACCTTTTAGAACCTATAAAGCACGGGTTAATTAAACACATTGAAAGTCCTGCACCTTGAGCTCGTCCATTTCCTGGTGTCTTTTGGTCTCAGTGTTAAATTAATAGGTCATGTCTAATAATAGAGCACATACTGCAATCCATTTCTGGGTTTTAATACCCAGTACAAAAGCCCTCCTTGCTTCCGTGTCTGTAGCAGACCCCCACAGATTAGTCAGGGTTTTCCCTGCTACGCCTGGTACCGCTGCTGGCGTTCAGTCACAGAGGATCAGCAGGCTTCCAGGGGAAATGAGGGCTATTGTGGGATGAATGGGGATAGATAAGGAAAAGTAGAGAAATACATTCAGAATTAGCATTTCAAGTGTGTCTGCTTTATTGTGCAGAGTTTGAGTGTAGAGAAGCAATAACAATGATGTAAGTACATTATGTAACCCTTCATGAACATCACTGTGTATTGCTGCCTTTAAATGTAGGTTGTTTGCTGTAAGGTGGGACATTTTGATATCACTAAAATATGCAAACATGGGTTATGCCATGCTACTTGAGAGGATCAGAGGGTAATGCCAAATCAAATGCACAAGGTAGCCACAAAGTAACCATGATCTGCTGAAAACAGGTGGCGTTATCCTTACGATAACACTTGAGTTAAGTCATCAGCTTCTAACTAAAGCTCGTGCCTGCTGTGTGAACACAGAGTGCACATCAGTGAGTCTGTAATTCAGCTGCCGGAGAGAGAAGCAGCTGGCTGTGTGGTTTAAAGCCCCCTGAGTACATCTGCCTGCATGTCTCTCTGCTGCTGAAGGTCAGGACAGAGGTAACCTTACACACACAATCACACAATCAGACAGAAAGACGAAGGAAGAGGACAAACAAAGATAACCAACTGAGCGAAGACGAAAGAGGACACAGCGACATACAGAGGTTGAACCATCCCTGCAGACGTTTCATGTTTATAAAAGAGTTTTCATTTCACCTCTCTTTTCTGTCTTGCTCCCTCCATCCTCTCCTGAGAGATTATGCCATGCTCCCTAAGAGTGACACACAACATATAGCTGTGTTTAAATGTAGAGAATGTATTTTGAGCGTAGGTTCAAGAGGATATCATATATGTTAAAAGGTCACACTGAATGAATAAATAAAGCACTATATTTAACGGCAGCGGAATGGTGAATGGAGATAATACAAGGCACATGGTTATGGTCTCGGTTATTTGATCATTTAGTGGACAGATTTCTAACACAGCAGAGCGTACATCAATATATTTGAACTATTGTGTGTTGCGTGTGCTTCATGCAGCAATAAGAAATGTTTGTTTTGTTTTTTTCCAGAAGGACATAAATCTTCCTGAACTTTATCGCTAGAAATAAAGAAATCAACAAATAGGATCTTAAACTCCTGATCTTTAACTCAGTGTGGATGTTAAATCTAAAGCTTATTCCCCAACAGGTTTTCTTGACTATTTAATTTATTTAGCCATTCTCTTTCTGCCTCTCTCTCTCTCCCTGTAATCACAATTTCAGATGGAAACGCTGCAAAAACATCATGTGGCGTATTGGATTGTCCTTTTCCTAACAAGATCTGTAGCAGGCAGCCATCCATATCTCACAGCAATCAGGAACAGTGGCACAGTGTGCGGTGTGCATGTGTGTGTGTGCTCACATCAGTGTCGCCTTCACTGACCCTAATTAGCATCAGGAGATCAAAGAAGTGCTGTAGCTGTGATATTCAAATGACTAGCAAACAGGTCGTCATTTTATCCCTCCAGCCCATTTAGTCTATAAATCTGACACAAAGTGGGCAGACAGGAGCCGTTCTGCCTTGTTAAACTCATCCAAGAGTTTTTCACATTGTCAAGCTCTGCATGGAAAAACCAGTGCCTCCATATGTCTGTCTACTACTGTAATTGTGATTCACCTGTCTCGATATGAATGTATTGTGTGTTTGTTTAAATGATGCAACACTACTGAATTTCCAATGAGAGAGTTCATAGGCCAAGGTGTAAAATTGATGTATCTGTGTATTCATTTGTGTGTGTGTGTGTGTGTGTGTGTGTGTGTGTGTGTGTGTGTGTGTGTGTGTGTGTGTGTGTGTGTGTGTGTGTGTGTGTGTGTGTGTGTGTGTGTGTGTGTGTGTGTGTGTGTTGAGGGGGAGGCTTTAAAGAGATGTACAAGGTGTGACTCAGGGTCTGCATCCCTTGTCAGCCATTGTCCCCATGGAAACAAGGAGTTAAAGTGCTAAATGCTTCAACCCAGGAGGGACTGGTTATAACACACACACATCGGGAAGCTGCCAATTAAATGGAGAGACATGTCCACTTAACACCCCACGCCTGTGTACCGATGAGGCGGCCAACAGTCGCCATTGAAACTGGAGATCAAACTGTGGCTGAAATCTCACAGCAGGGTAGCTCTCAAAAGACACCGAGCAGGCATCAAACACGCACCACGTTCAGCGCTGTATGAGGAGGATCAAAGTCCATTCTTCCCCCTACACTGTCTCATATGTTCGCTTCAGCAGCTATAACTGTGATCTCTTCTGTCGTCTTGATGAGCCTCATCTCTGAAATAGCTGAGGTTAAATTCTGTGGTTGTGATAAGAAGATAAGTCAGTAACAGCATTTGTTGTCTAATAAGTTTGGGAAAGCCACTTATCTGCTTTCTTATCAAGAGCAATGTAAGAACATTGACACCGCTCTTATGTCTGCAAAGCTGGAATCAGCAGCTCCTTAACTTAAAAGGAAAATAAAAATGGACACATTGTCTACTCACCACTATGCCGATATAGGGGGTTGAGTCAGGGGTAAACAGAGTTGCAGCCAAATCCAAATGGTGACTGATTCTTCAAACTGAATAAAATAACTTGAAATGCATCCATAGTGCTCCTGTGGTTTCAGCCATGCAACCGTAAACCCTGACATTTAAAATTGACTCAAGACGCTGTTAATTACACCATGTTTTTAGCCTCAATGTTCACTGTGATCCACCCGGCTCCAGAGGAGGAATTTAGAGGACATTCAGGGTAAAAACACCTACAGTCTAAATCATTACGTTTTGAATTAATCATATGCGATAGTGAATGGTGTTCCAACCCCACCAGAATATACTCGGATGAGCACAGCAGGTGTTCTGTGTCGTTTACACACCATTGGCTTTTCCTTCACCAGCTATCTGTTCATCTACTGATTTGTTTTCTTGGTCAGGTATGACTCCCGACAGACTGGGTCCTCCCTCTCATGATGCCAGTCCCATGAGCCCTGAACCCACCACACCAGGAGCTGAGTCTCCCTCCGAACTCCACTACAACAGCAAGGCCCAGCACAGACGTTTCTCCATGGAGGTGAGTAGCATGATCTCAAAGAGCAGCTGTGGGAGAGCACAGGTTAATATAAAGGAAAGCGTTCACTTTGATGTTTTGTCATGTTGTATTCACACATTGCCAAGCTTTTCTTACACAGACATGTCTGTGCTACCGATTAAGCGCTTACAGGAAAGCGTACAGTCCATGTTCACGTTAAAAGCATTACATATTATTCTGACATTGTTGTCGACAGGGACACAGGTAGTTTGTTTCGCTGTTTAAACTCTTCCCCGGGAGTCATTTCTCTATTTCCACCAGCTTGATGAGATGAGTCACCTCAGAGACTTTTTACTCTCTCCGCAGCACTATCATTTTTTATTGGATATGAGAGAGTTCACAGTTCCACCTTTTGAGAAAATGTCCCTGTGGAGCTTATGTGATTCACTCTCAATCTTTCTCATACCCCGCACAACTCGTACCAGACATGCATAGGCTGTGCCAGAGAGAGAGGAGCACTCAGAAAAGGACTCTGTGCTGTGAAGACAAAAATAATGGTGTGACAGTGAGAGGGCGGCGAGCTGAACAGTGTGGATTGACGTGTGTAGGTATTTGTGAAAAAGGGGTTTATAACAGATGGCAAATTGTGGTTGATTAATGCTTCATAGATCAGTCAGCCAATGATAATGACCACATGGTTAACAGGTTGTGAAAATTCCTCTTATCTACGTTTTAGCTTATTCAACAGGGCAAACATAACAGAGCATTCAGACCAAAAGATATTTATTAACATTTATTATTTCAATGACAAGCCTAGATTTGTCCTGTTATTGAAACGGGAGATCACCTTGTTAACTGATGACTTCTTAACAATTAAAGGGCCTGCAGTAAGCCACATTCTGTAGGTTTTGTCTGTGACTGTCTGTACATGTAATTCTCAGCACACCTCCACTCACCTTCAACAACAGCGGAGATCCAAACAGTTGAAAAAACTAAAAAGAAAAGGGAGTGTTTGCTGGACCTACAGCACTGCAGGACTGAGAGATTTTTTAGATTAGTTTATCGATGACTCATTCTCTAATAAGCCGTAACTATGACGGCAGACATGATGGCACAGTTGAGTACTTTTGTAATCAATCTACTTACTGGCTTAACATCCTGCCTGTCTTCGATGTATCTGTAGCTGAAGTTAAAAGAAAACAGTGACTAACGTATGCGGTGTGAAGAATGGTAGGTATAATAGAGTGTTTTAAAATGAGTATATTGATGTTGATTAGGTTAAAATTTATGTTAGGAATAAACATATCACGGACCTCTCTCACCAGTGTGTGTGAGTAATATGATGTTTGTTGGCTGTAATGCCATTACTGATATGGATATGAGAATAACAACCTGTTTGTGAAAAAATTAGTAACATTACTGTAACTTCAGGCCCAACACAGCCATGAAAGGGTTCCTGATGAGGAGAATCAGATCTGCAGTTGTTTATAATTACTAAGTGGCAAATACATAGATTCTGGTCTGGAGCCGCAGCTCTTTTTCAGAAGGCTGGTTGTTAGACTGTCTGTATCTGATGATTTAAAAAAAGCCTTGATGAATGATTAATTCATGCTATATGGAGAGTAGCTGCCTCTTATGCACAGAAATCAATGTTATACTGGTCTATATTGGAAGCTAACATAATATTAGGCCATAGCAGTTTGACATGGTGCAAAATTAGCAGATGACCTGGTTGAAGTCTGTTGGTGACGATTTGCTTAAAGCCTCATTAATGCCTCAAAGAGTGAGCTAATTTCTGCACATAGATTATTTATGTACAAGTCACCCAAGTAAGCAAGGAATCCAAGATCATTTAATGTCAACTTACTGTAACTAGCTCACTGTAGCTTAGGCCATATGAAATGAGGTGAGAATACTAGATTGGATAAAGCAATTATGTGACTAACATCCATCCATCCATTATCTACACCTATCGTCCTTTGAGGATCACAGGTGGGATGGAGCCAATCCCATCTGAGATTGGTGAGACTAAAAAGGACCTTGGACAAATGAAAAGTCCATTTTCATAATGCCAGAAATAAAATGTATCTCTATATCCAGAACAGACAGACAGGAGTAATATATATGCTGTGAACTCTGCTCTCTTCCTCCAGGATGTCAGTAAGCGCATGTCCCTGCCAATGGACATCCGCCTGCCTCCAGAGTTTCTGCAGAAACTGCAGCTGGAGAGTGAAAACTCACCGCTCTGCAAACCTCTCAGTCGCACGTCTCGACGCGCTTCACTGGTTAGTTACTACACATGATCTCTCTATCTATCCATACACGTTATCAGCCTATGAACTGTTGAACCTTGACAAGGGTCACGGACCACGGTAATATATATTTTATTGATTGCTCTCATAAATCTCCTTTAGTAACCCTGTTGGCTTGTTTGTATTTGGGAGATTCCTCTTCAGCCAGTGAATGTCTCAGTTCAGAGCATATTTCGTCTTTGTGAGTCCTCTTATCTTGTCAAAGGTCCCTTATTTTCTTTGATATTTTCTCCATTTCACCATTCAAAAGCAATGTACTTGAATTAAGTCTGCAAATGTATTCTAAGGTGCAGTCAAAGGAGTGAATGGTGAAAGACTAATTTGGCTCTTTCTTTTTTCTTCTAGTCTGATATAGGCTTTGGGAAACTAGAGACATACGTGAAGCTCGGCAAATTGGGTGAGGTACGTCTCTCCCAATTACTCACACATTCACCTTTTAACAACTTCCAGGCTCTAAGTCCAGTGAGGTTTAAAGCGTAACCATAACATCCACCGCTGCTGCTACTCAGGAGTAACTCTAGTTGGAGTAAACTTCATCAAACAGAAATAAACCATCTCTCAGATGTATTATGTCAACTGCACTGACCACAAGTTCTCGTTGAGTTTTCATTATACTCCTCAGCCAGGCTGTGAGTCAAATCTCTCGGGGCATGCAGGAGCCTTTCAAAACCGGGAACAACACAGTAGCTTTGTTTATATGCCTGAACAAGTCAAACTACAGTACACGCATGTCCAGCTTCCGGCTGTAGCTCCTGCAACTCAACAATGAGGACAGTATTAAAGCTGCATTTACACCATGTGCTTGGATGTGTTGCCCCTGCAGGCTCACAATGTTTGGAGCCCCACTGGATGAACATGGCATTTAAGTTGTGTGACATACATGATGTGCTTACATACAAAACCATTCATGTGAGAACAATTGTTGCCTTGAGGAGTCTAGAATGATTAGTGACGGAATCTGCTTGAACCCAGTCACGAGGCTCAGCAGCTGAAAACAGAAAAAATAACCCATTTCAGCCAGTAATTCATTCACAACTATTAAAACATCCACAATCATGTATCATGTGTAAATTAAGCATAACCATGAGAACGAACATCTGATCCTGATGAAATTAATATGTATTTAAATAAAAGTTTAAATCAGCGGCCGTTTAAAATGCTCGCATGACATTTAAGTCGTTAAAGTAGTGTGATGCTGCTTGTGGGTGATAGTGTTGGTTAAAACTTCTAACCTGATTCAGTCCGCTGCAATTAATATTGCGGTAAGCTTTTGTTTATGCGCTACTTTAAAGATGATGATGAGAAAGAAACAGGCAGTGACGATAAACAGATTCCAGTCACATTAACTTCATTATTCTGTTGCTATTAATAGCTAAAGGCCTATCTGTAAGAGTTCTTTTGTATATAGTGTTATCAGAATGTCACCTACAGATGTATCGTGTGTGTGTGTGTGTGTGTGTGTGTGTGTGTGTGTTTAGGGGACGTATGCGACAGTGTTCAAAGGGCGAAGCAAATTAACAGAGAACTTGGTGGCGTTGAAGGAGATTCGACTAGAGCACGAGGAGGGAGCACCATGCACGGCTATCAGAGAGGGTACACACATCACACACTCACTCACTCACTCTCACACACACACACACTCACACACACACACACAAGCACAGACAAACACACACACAAACACTCAAATTGTTCGTCAAGGTTGAGGACCACGTGTCCTGCCCTCCAGTAGATAATAATTCTATTTAAGGACCAACCAATACAAGAAAGAATTGACTTTACTACATTTCTCAGATCTTGTCTTTCACGAAACTCAATTTTAATACCTTTCATTTAAAAGAACAATGCATGTTAGTGGTTTTAGATTTTGAGCAAGATCATGCAAATACTACTGGATAGGTTATCACAAAACTTGGTGGAAGGATGCAGTCTAGGAAGAACCCATCATGGTGTGGATTGGAAGAAATGTACAAATTACTGATTTTTTTGGTATGATTTTCTTTTTTATCAAAATTGTGAGATTGATGTTTTTCACATTTTGACAGACATTTTCACTGATTCCACAGGGAATAATTCATGGATTCTAATTAAAAAATCTTGAATATTTCTATGAGTGTTTCCAATTTGTGCAGCTTGATTTAGTTTAAGAGGACTATGGGGCCTTGGTGAAGATATGTGCACTATAGAGTTTAAACTACATGTCCTGTTCTGAGGACACAGCAGCGTGGTTTATTGATCTCATACTTTTGTTCCTGATAACTGACATTGAAACAAATTTTGAACCTTAAATCATGGCTAAGGTATTGTTCAAGCAGCTTTGAGGTGATGAGAGATTGATTTGTTGTAGTTACTAGTGTTGTTGTTTTACTGGTGGGGCATTCTCTCCTTTCTTTGTCCGCACAGTGTCTCTACTGAAGAACCTGAAGCACGCCAACATCGTCACGCTGCATGACATCATCCACACGGACCGCTGCCTCACGCTGGTGTTTGAGTATCTTGTAAGTGCCGAAAGTGTTGACCTCAAAGACGAAAGTGGAATATAGATATGAATATGAAGGTGAATACTGTAAGTACTTTGTCTTCCAGGACAGTGACCTTAAACAGTACTTGGACAACTGCGGGAATCTCATGAGCATGAACAACGTCAAGGTGAGCTGCACGCCAGGAAGTTATTTGTCCGCAGCTGCATCAGATGTCAGGCACACCACCAACCACACACCTCAGACAGACAGGCACATGTACTGGGTTACATCTGTGCTGACACATGCACCACATGATTCATTAGTAACTGAGTGTGAAAAATAAATAATTGGTGAGCTTGGAAAAAGCCAGAGGGTCTTCGACCAAGCTCTGAAGGTATTTTCAGACTGTTCAGACTCTCTTCTAACCATCATGGATTAAAGGAATACTCAGTCTACTGCTAAATAAAAACCATTTTCATCAGTTTAATCACTTAAAAATGTTATAATATATTTATTTATTTTATATTAACAACATCTGAAAAACAACAGTTTGAGCAAAGGAGTTTGTTATTTCTGGCCACCATCTTTGTTTGGGTTTTTAAAAAAGTGCATCTCTGGAAATAGGTTGAAAATCTTTTGTGTAGCACAACATTCTTTTTCACATTTATTATTCAAGGAGTCTTTTAAGATTCTGAAAAGACTTTTTACAAAAGCAGAAAGTCTCAGGGATGTGAGGCAGAGCCAGTATTACCTTTTCATTCTAAGATTTTGTTGAATTTCTGCACTCAACCCCTAAAAAAGACAAGATAATCTTTTCCTTTGTCCCACAATGGGGACATTTGCCAAACATCAAGGCTGCGTATCCTCAGAGGACGGCTCAGCTGCTGAAGTATAGAAGTATCGTGTCTATTATGAGAATGTGAATATGTTTAGTTAGGGTTAGGCCCTCAGGGAACGGGATGCTTTATAGGGATGTGGGCAGACATTCTGTTGATTTTGCGAAAGGGTGATACAGGTCATCTGTCACATTTTTACTCCCAGTAAAACGTGGCCACATTAGTTTAAAAATAATCCATTAATGGCAGATTTAAATATGGGCAGAAGTTTACCTCACGTCTCTCTGCTGAAAGCCTGAGGAAACAAACAAGTTATATAAATCAGTTTGGCATCAGTAGCACCCAAGATAAATGATTTCATGATTTCATATTATGATATTAATGATTAGGTCAGAATTCAGTTGTCCAGTTTAGTGTGTGTGTTTCTTGGATGATGTGAAATAGTATCATAACTAGCTTCTCTTTTAATAAGTGTGTTGCTCTATTTGTGTGATATAGGATTTGTGCAATTTACTTTTTTGAATTTTTATGTGTATTCTAGAAATGTTCTTAATATATCTACTTAATTTTTGACATTTTTGTTAAAGTATGACTGTATGTATTTTAGGTAATTCATGGTTGTCATCCAAGTTGCCCTACAGGCTAGAACCACCATTGTATTCCATTATAACATGTAGAAAGAATGAGGTCTAAGTTTGATCTTCACTGTATACCTACAGATCTTCATGTTCCAGCTGATGCGTGGCCTGTCCTACTGCCACAAGAGGAAAATCCTCCACAGAGACCTAAAGCCTCAGAACCTGCTCATCAATGATAAGGGCGAGCTCAAACTGGCTGACTTCGGTATTAAAAAAGCAAACTTTTACACTCCGGCTCCACTCACTTTCCAATTTTATTTTACTCTCATTTCTTAAGTCTTCTTCATTTTAGCACCTTTGCTTCCTGTATCCTAGCAACTATGCCCCTCTCTCTGTTTTACTGGAAGTGGGTAGACAAGCCCACTGGAGGTCCATTACTCTTTTTCAATATTTTTAACTCGACGCAGCAAATAAACTGTATTTCGAATATTTTTATTCAGTGATCTGTCGGACACTCTATGACAACACAATGTGTAGATGTCAGAAGAGGATATGAGGATATTACTGCTCTAATTCACTATATTAGACTTATGTATCATAATCTTTGTCAAATTGTCAAAATTAAGGTTTGTAAATGTAGTCTGATTAAATCCAATCTGCTGTCACTCAGGTCTCACAACCTTTTTTGTTGTCAGGTCTGGCCAGGGCCAAGTCCGTCCCCACTAAGACCTACTCCAATGAGGTGGTCACTCTGTGGTACAGGCCCCCTGACGTGCTCCTGGGCTCTACAGAATACTCCACACCCATCGACATGTGGTGAGTAGGACATTGATTATTAGTTGTCTAAGTTGCACTTTACCTCCTTGGTTTACTAGACCAGACATTACATTTCATTTAGCTGACGCTTTTATCCTTAGCAACTCAGAAGGTGGGAAAAACAACACAATGTGGGTGCAAAGTAACAACGGATCAAAACTGGCCAAACTGACACTAACGTTGGTGTTTTCAAGTATTAAATGATGGATAAATTCACAAAAGAAATTCTTTGTAATATATTTTTTATTTTATATTTATTTTACTCAGCAATTTTGTATTCAAAACGTATTTATTCAAACATATTACAACCAAGAGTATAAGGCCAATCTGGATCAGGTAACTGTAAATGAATTGTAGTTAGCACTTTTATGCTACAAGTCGCCTTCAAAAACACATTCATACAGTGCTTCTTTATGCAGTACACTTTCTATCACCTGCCATTCACACACTTTCAGGGGAAATTTGGGGTTCATTTTCTTGCCCAAGGACACTGTGGAATAAAGACTGGAGGAGCTGGGAATTTAACCACCGACCTATTGTGGACAACCCCCTCCACCTTCCAAGTCTTGTTGATTACTTAATAACACGTGTAAAAAAGGTTAATAATCAAACGAAAAAATCTTAATGTGACATGAGCGAGATCAGTTTGTTTAGGAAGTGATTCCAATGCTGCTCATATCAAAGCTGTGATTAACTATTATTAGTTTAGATGCTTGAGGCCCCGATCCACCCACCATTAATAATTCTGCTCACACGTCACTTGTGGCCTTAACCTGTATTTGATCTGAACAGAGCTGACATGCTTCAATCTTTAGGGCAGCACACAGCACATGGGGTCCTCAACACGCTCGTGCTAGCCCTGGCTCTGTGTGATACTGTTACCTTGTAATCTAGATGGAGACCTAACAGCGTGAGGATAGTCCAGGCTTTCTTTGAATCTATTTCAATCTCCCAAGTTATTAGCAGAGAGATGAGTCACTATCACACAATGGAGAGTAATTCGTCTGCGTTCACCTTCCCTGTGTGTGCGTTTGCCCAGCCGCAATTTGCAATGGAGAGACAACTGTATCTCTCTAACAACACGACAGGCTTTTATGAGTTCACATATCATCTCATCAGACAACAGGACACCTCTTCAACACACCATCCTAGATGGAAAAAAAGACCCACTCACACCATACGTGTTTGCACTTATGATTAGCACACTTTGAGCTGTGTGTTTATTGAACCAGGCCTCACCAACAACATGAATTGATCTTCTCCGTCCTCTTCCAGGGGAGTGGGCTGTATCATGTTTGAGATGGCGACAGGTCGTCCCATGTTTCCTGGTGCCACTGTGAAGGAGGAGCTACATCTCGTTTTCAGACTCATAGGTAACAGAGCAACAGAATATAACAGCATCTTTTCAGGCCAGATAAAAAGGAGTATATGATGTGACAGTGTCCTGTGTGAGAAGATGACGGCACAGTTCCTTTACTCCTTTTCTTTCAGGCACTCCAACAGAAGACACTTGGCCTGGTATCAGCAGTAATGACGAGTTTCGGTCCTACCTCTTTCCTCAGTACAGACCTCAAGCTCTCATCAACCACGTACCCAGGTATCACGACATTTCTCTGTCTGTTCAGATGAGTGGTGACAGAAGAGACAAAAAAGACGAGATGAACTGTTTGCAGCCATACCAGCTGGCCTAAGAGGCTGAACTACACTGTGCTAGTTTCACTTAAATGCTTTTGGCATGCTAACGTGCTCACACTGACAGTGTTAACATACTGATGTACACGGTGAATGTTCACCACCTTATTTTAGCATATTAGCCATCCTGCTAAAAGTGAAGTGAGGTGAAGTTCTGTAGCCTACTTGTCCCAAACACAAGTTCAGGCTCAGTCCAAAGGATATGAAGATTAATGTCAAAAAGACAGAATAGATTATTTGTATTAAGCGGAATTTAATAACAGGACCTGCTAGACTTGTCAGCTAACTTGTTGAAACTGTTGAAACATGAGGTTTAACTCAGAGTTTTTAGCCTTGCGGTAAATCACCATGGTAACTTCTTTTAAACTGCTAGTTTGAGTTTGAGAATAGAGGTGGAAACCTCTCAACGACCGAACTACTGACCAATCAGGACTGTGGTACCAGAGTCATCAATCTATAGGATTCTGACAGGGACAGAAGAGTTTAGGCTACATTAAAGAAAAAACAAACGTCAGCAGATTTCAGTGTAATTGTTTTGCTGGTCCAGACTTTTCATTTGTTCACTCTGGTTTTTCTGGTTATCATCATATACATTTCACCTTGTTGAAAGCGAATTGTGTAACTTGCTTTAACAGACTCTACAGCCAGATATCAGCACTTCAATCAATCAATCATCAATCAAATTGTATTTGTATAGCCCATATACACAAATTACAATTTGTCTCTAAACAAGGTGCGAAATTGGTGCTATTATCATAAGAACTTTATTTGTGGTTCTTACAATGTTGCTCAAAAAAAAGTCCACCTCTGACACATGGACGTGCTCATAGCGGCATAATAAAACCCAGAGTTGACTGAGATGGTTGATAACCAGCTACGTAGTCCAGGTTATCAGACTGGCCTGGATAGTTGAACTCGCTTTGTGCAGGCCCCAGGTCTGTGCTGCTAAACAGCTTCATCGACCTACATTAACAAATTGTTTTAAACTTAGTCAACGATCTTAGTAGATAAGATAATACACTGATGGATAATAGCGTTTTATACTATTTTATTGCAGCACTGGAATTAGTATTATCTGCCCTATGTTACATTTAGCTTAACAATAAAAATGTATTATTGCCTACGTAACTAACCTTATTTTCTCATACATACATAACACGCATTAATATATTTATCCCTTTATTATTTTGTTTTATTACCAGTAACAAAGTAACTCTTCTGAACACTCATAGTATGTGCAAACTGAGCTCTTCTCTTTGTCTCCACCAGGTTGGACACGGAGGGGATTGACCTGCTGTCTGCTCTGCTGCTGGTATGAGACAAAAGCCCGATGACATTCACACACCGGGATTGAGTCAGACCTGAACATGGATCTCACAGTTGGTCTAATCAACTGCTTTTGCGCTTTGATTGCAGTACAACACCAGGAGCAGAATGTCAGCTGAAGCTTCTCTGCGACACCCCTACTTCCTGACTCTGGGGGATAATATACACAATTTGGCAGACAGTAAGACACACACATAAATACACTGTTCACACACTATAAAGGCTTCTCAGGTGTAATTTAGATCCACAGGTCTCGGTAACTCAGCTGTGAACAGAAAAGAAGTTCTGAAAAACATCCTGAAACAAAATGCTCGGAAGGATTTGACATAACATGTTAAACGTTTTAAAAAGGCTAGTGCTAAACAATGTGGGACTTTACATCTGAAGACATTTTTTACCAAATAATTTAGGTGTTTGGTTGAAGATGCCCATTATTATTAACAAGCTAAAACAATCTGTCAAAGATTAAACCAGTGCTTATGAGAAAAAAAAATCTTCTATTCTTCAATCTTCAATTATTTTGGGCCAAAGAAAAAACGTCTGGGCGACACACAGATTTGATCAGTGTTTCTCTCCTCCTCTTTGTTTTAGCTGGCTCAGTGTTTTCCCTCAGAGAGGTGCAGCTCCAGAAGGACCCAGGCCACCGCACTTCTGTGTTTCAGCCTTTAAGTAAGTGACCGCCACAAGTGACATGATATGAATTCACTATAAGCTGATTACAAGTCATAGTTACTAGTAGCCAAACACTTTGTTCGCATACTGGGCAATTCTGATAATTATGTTATGATGTTAAAATAGTTCTGCACATCTTAGACCTGTAAATAAAAAAGATTTGTTTTCACCTTATATTCTCGTAATGTCGTGTTTTGTAAACACATTAGACTAACAAAGTATTTATTGATAACTATGGGATGGATTATCTCTTACAATGGGAGTTTCCTGAATTATTTGTAGTGAAACAGTATTAAACTCGTGTGTGTTTTACTCTTGACCACAACAGGGTTAGCATGTACTTTGCTAATTGGCAATGCTTTGCAAGAAGCCGACATGCTGAGTTTGTTTATTGTGACACAAATGAAATAGTAGAACAATGAGTCTCACAGGGACTAATAACCAAGGGGTTGTTTTCATATTCAAGCCAATTACTGTCTAGTCTAGTATACACTCTGATAAGCTAATTTAATTTAAAGTCTCACTATGACTGCATATCCACCTGAGTACCACCAAGAAGCATCAAGTTAATTTAGGTTAAAGGGGTGATGCATTCAGGGAAAAGATGGAGTTGTTGCTTTCCTGTAAATAGACTGTGTCTATAGACTATAGACTGTGAATAATTACAAGTGTAGAATAAGTGTGTTCTCACTTTGTCTCTCCTCAGCTCGAGGAAAGAACCGAAGACAAAGCATCTTCTAGAGGACACACGGAGGGGGACGAGAGACGCACATTAAAGAGGAGCAGCCTTTACAGACCACAGCACTAAGGCCAACACAGCTGCTCACATTCACAAGCATGCCTCAGTTACACACACGCACATGCACTCACTCATTTCTATGGCAGCTGACTGTGGAGACACACATGGTCTCTGCAAATAACTAACTTGTACTGCGCTTGAAATGACTGAGCTGAGACAAACACACATTTGCATACATTTGCACAATCAGCTGCAAACGTGCCATTTCTCAGTGGCGGTAGAGACAGCAGATATTTAAGTATCTTGCTGACACACACACACATTTCAAGGAAAAAACTGTCCACTAAATAAAACTTCTTCACATAGGACTGACATGTATCATTTCTGTTCAGCACACACCCGGTGTTCTGGCCATCCACGGTAGCGACCACATCTGGAACATTATCTAACTGTCAGTGTGAAGAAGTATTGCCTGAACACCACTGGGTCAAACAAACAGGAGAGTTGGGATGCGAAAGGAAGTTGCTTCAGTTTTGTGTAAAAATCTTCTGAGGTCATTTTCTTTTCAAATAGTTTTGTACTAATTATGTTAAGGCTTATCTCTACACCAAAAAAACACAAAGATGTAGCTCAAAGGTACACTCTGATTTTTGATTTAGCATCAAATGTTTCGCATACATTTGGTATTTGTGCATCCCCAAATTAATGTATAAATTAACTTTACAGATTTGCTTTATGAACTTTTTATTGTATTTTTTGTCTAAAAAAGGGTTTTAAAGCCTTTTCTGTAAGAACAAGAGTAATTCTGTTAGGGACATTTTTTATTATTATTATTATTATTATTATTATTATTATTATTATTATTATTTTTGGCCGGAACTTTGTCAAATGGACACATGTTAAATCTGAAAATGCTTTAATTTGTTAGCTTATACAGAATTAGCTGAAAACATGCTGTCACTTATAGAAAATGGTCCCTGTAGCTATAGCCCTGGGTGCTATTAGACACTTGCTAAATAACAAACTCAGAGTGTGTACTTTTAAAAAGGATTCACACATTAACAGGCAAATTAAGCAAAACGTTCCAACCTCAAATAGAAACCACAGAAGAGATTCAACCTTGTATAGCTAATCCAACATGTTTGGGGAAAGTAACAGTGGTTAGCTACTTGAATATGTAAGATAGCTCATAATGTGACGTAATTTAAGCTTAATCGGATTTATCTGTGATGAATTAAAAATGTCCAATTCAGAAGATCCCCCAGTATGGCAGCTCATGTGGCTCAGGTGTCATGTGACCTGACAGCCTTGAAACACACAAATAATCTGGACATTGAAATCGTAGCATCACACTGTTCATCTGACTCCATTATGAATATAAAGCAGATTTGCCTTGCGACACCGACTCCATGTTTCAGCGCATCGTGGGGTTTTGTTCCATGCAGTGTTAACAGCTGACTTTCACTTCAGCTCTTGAAGTTGCCTTAGTAAACTGTGCATGATATCTTGGCTTGTGAAGACTCTCTATTTGATCTAGTGCATCCAGTGTGTTAGGAGGCTTTTGCTCTGTGTCTGTAAATAACTCATTGCGAGTGTTTGTATTTCTTAGTCTCCTATTTGCACAAACCAGAAGTGTCCTCTGACGCCTGCTCCTTTCCTTAAGTGTCTTTCTTACCTACTGTGGTTTGAAAATATGACCCCATATTGTACGAAGCCCCAGTAAGCCCAGAGGTTAAATCCTATGCCCTTGATAATGAAGTGATCTTCAGTAAGAAAAGTGATGGGGGCATGTTGCTGAGCTACAGTTAATCTTTCCTAACTCTGTTTCCATCTGAACACTCCGCGTCCAGCGCTGCTGAGTTCCTGCAGACAAGGAGATGCTGAGGGGAGGGGTTCCAGTGCCAATGACACGGTTAGGGTTGGGGCCACATAAACAACCTGTGGGGTCTGATCAAGGTTGTCTTATTAATTAACAGTGCAATATGAAAGAGATGGAGACAGTTTGTGTGGAGCGCAATAGTGGCTTCCTATCACCATCATACTTCCAGTCACTAAGTTGTTCTGTACTTTGATATCGGCCAACCTATTGATAAGAAGTTGCGTAAAAAAATGTCACAATAATTTATTTAATTATTTCTCGATTTTAAATAACGCGGACCAAATCTTTTTTTTATAATTTGGTTTAGTAAGATAAATGGTGACAGACTGTTTCCTTTGTAAATATTGATGATTCCATCCTCAATAGGAATGAGACATGCTGCTTTGAGGCTCCAGAGATGTTAAGTGAAGAACAACAGGACTTGATGTAGATTTTAGAAGACATGTTTCCTTTCATCTTCCTTAATTGTGACTGGTTTGTGGGCAGGATGTCTGAAACAAAGTCATTAATTACAGTTGTGTCATATAACATCATCTGAAATGTGTTTACAGCTTTCTTAAGAGCCCTATGTGTGGTGGGTAATAAGTCTGCTGTCACAGAGATGGGCTAAATGAGGTAATCACATGGAGATAATGGAGGACAGGCTCTCCTCAAAGGTCATGGTGCTGCACTTGAAAAAAAAGGAAAGAAGTTGTGTGAAGAATGAGAAAACAGAGCTTGAGAGAGGGAACAGTTTTTTCAGATTATTTGAGAAGGCGTAGAAAAATCCTATAAGAACCTAAGACTGAGGCATACTGAACCCTTCCCGAGTATTAAATAACTGTTGGATTGTACGCACAATGAAAACTGTTGACACTCAGAGATGTGCAAGCATGACCAGACAATGCAGATGGTTCAGAAAAGGAGTGGAGGTCGCATGTATGTCTAACTAGAGCAAGAGAGGGCAGATGGATGGTACAAGAATCCTTCCAAGGCAGTTGAAGATCCATTTATACCTTTCATTTATGAGACTGTTATATTATATTTGAGAATATTTTTTTCTGTAACCTATTATCTGATCACATCAGAGGCCAAAAGGGTTCAAAGTTTTGGTGAATGACTGCAGAACAAACATGGGATGATGAGATGAACAGCATTGATAGAGGCGAGGTGTGATGAATGGTTGAAGTATGGAGATGACACACATTTGCAGACTGCTTGTACTTGACAGTCTCTCCTCCTAGCAGTGCTGTGGACATATGAGTGCAACTCCATTATCAGTCTCTCACATCAAGAAATAGATGAGAGCATTAAAACAAGATAGCTGGAAAGAGAAGTTCCAACCCTGCTAACGTTCCCACCTTCACACTTGACCACTTACTACAACTAGTGTGTGTTAATGTTGGATCACAAGTTTTCTGGAAATTGTGGAAAGGGTTTGGAGAGGAGGTTTCAGACACTGTTCATTAAGACCTTCTGAAATAGCATACTTGCATCTTTCACATCCTGGTAACTTGGCCGTGAGAGTCCATATGCTACCTTGAAAGTGCTTATCAGCTCGTCCGACAATATTGGAAACCCCCTCACCTCTCCCAAAACAGAATTGGGCTGGTTACATCCATCAGTTTCCTTGCATATATACAAAACTCTGAAATTACAGGATTTCAAACCTGACTCATGCCTCCAAAAATTCCAAGCATTGTGGTCTGCTGTCTGATGTATTGCTAGTGATGATTTGTACTCCTGACCCTATCACTTCTTCCAAATCATAGCTGTTCTAAAAGTAAGAGTTTCAACTAAGAACCACCACATCCTGGTTCCCCTGCTTTAGTCTTCTAGAGAACCCTTCCTGTGTACTGCTGTGGAGGCTTCCACAGTGCCCAAGAATAGAATGCAGTTAATGCAAGTGTGTACACATTATTTGTTATGGACAGTGTACACACACAGAGGAGATGAACAAACTATCCCAAGAGCTTGATAACTATTACATGTCTCAAGGACAATCGTACGAACGACCCTATGAGGTTTGATTCCTTGACTCAACCGTCCCTCTGAACTGAGGAAGCCTTTCAGATTAGAGGCAAACGTCTTAAAGAAATGTGCAGCAAGTTGACAGCAGTCGGCTTTGATTAGGCATTCCAGGATAATTTGTTTAAGAATATGTAAAGAGGTTACCAAGCAGGAGCAAAAATGAATGATATTGAAGATTTTCCAGGCAAGCCAGCGATAGAGAAGCTAATAATCAGGAGCCCCTTTTACACAACCTCTTTTAGGCAGAAATGTTCCACCTTCTATCTGGAAGTGGAGGTTGTCACTGAATGTAATCTGTGTAAAGCTGAAAGCAGGCATTCTGGATACATGTTCTCTGATTACAGAACACTAAGCATGCTATCCAAACCAGGGTGGCAGTATGTCGGCTTTATTTGGTTCAGTGTAAGGAAGCGTGTAGTGAGGGGTCTTTTTAACAGCAATATAGTGGGATCTTTGTACCAAAGTGGCAAGGGAGTTGTTGGTTTGAGCCTCAAAAGGAGGAGTGTGTTCAGGGGCCTTAAACCAAGCGCTGAACCCCAAAAGCAATCCAGCGGCATGTGCAGGTGTGGGGTGTTATGTTTGTTTGAGTGAAGAGACTATTTCCAATAAAAGTTAAATGGTTGCTGAAAGTGTTCCTACCTCTAAACGTGAATGACGCTGATGGAAGAATTATGTTGTGACCCTCCAACCCTCTGATCACCTGTTAGTCAGCTCAAGTAAAGGTGATGGCAACAAGAAGAGGGGAATTCAGGGCAAAGCTCCAGGGACTTCACAGGGACGCTCTGTGGATGTTACACTTCCGAACCTCCCCTTCCTTCCCTCAGTGGCAGAAGTATTACTTTGTGTTATAGTTGTGGTAAATGAAGCTATTTTAAATACTGTAATGACAAAGAAATAATATATATGTATTTTAACAGCTGTTTTCATCTTTCTCAGTGAGTTTTATGCTGTAATAAAAAAATAGAGCCCTGTATTTAAAATGAAATTAAAAAAAAGAGATTATGTCTAAATGTTTTATAAAAGAAAAGTTTAGATTTTGTATGAGATGTGATATTTTGTGTGATTTGTCTACACTGTTCTAAAATGAGAAATTGAATGTACTGTGACTGCCAACCGGCATAAAATTGAGTAAATAATTGATTAATTAATCAATATATAAGCTATTAAAACTCTCGAACACTCACCCATTCAAAGTCTTCTTCTTTCATAGTTCATTTTAACTTTATGAGATGATGTGATATACATGTTGAAGGATACAGTGCAAATGCAAATGAACAATAACTTGGGGCAACAGCAGATGGTGCTATTGGACAACTGCATTTTCATCACCAGACGTCGTTTGAGTTCAGCTTGCGTTTACTTTGAAAAGATAGACTTGTTCCCACAACTGCTACAACCCAATTAACTCACCTGAATTTGTTTCATTCACTTTTGTTGCAAGATTTTATTTTCAAAAGATAATCAATACATATAATCGTTTCTGTATTTCCTGGAACTATTAATTCAAATTAATTAATTAAAAAAAATACGAACCAAAAGTACATGTGAATAAAACGATTATGAATGAAAGTTTTTGATGATTACATATGATGAAAAATAAATTAGAGTGCTGGGAAAGGGAACAAGATCACAGGGATTGTATATATGGTCTTCAATACAAAAATATATTTATTAGTGTTAAGAAATATATAATATTCTCTATATCAAAATTGTGTAAAAGTATGAGACAAAGATTGATTTATAAATGTATCTTATGTCAGGTGCTCATGTTACTGTCCTAAACCATACGTCCTTTTTGTGTGCAAGCTGTTTCCAGTAACATTTCAAGTTATTATAATTATTATATTTATTTATATGTCTGTATTGTCCCATCACATCTCCCAGAGAGAAACAGACGCTGGTCCAAAGCAGGGCGGGACCTTAGGGACATCAACCAATCAGCGCCACGTCCTTGTCAACAGGAGATAACCGGCACGCCTGGCAAATGTGTTTAATTGACTGTTTACTTTCTCCGCTGATACTTCCTCTTGGTCTCAGTGTAGACGCGTGGCCGTGAGGCTGTGTGCATCTCCTCTCAGGACCGACATGAAGCTGCTGGACGAGCGCATCTGCTCGCTGTTCAAGCGTCACTGGAGGCAGACTCTCACCTACTGGAGCGTGTTCTTCAGCTTCGGCCTGTGCATCGCCTTCCTGGGACCCACCATCCTGGACCTGAGGTGTCAGACCCAGTCCACCCTGCAGCAGATCACCTGGGTCTTCTTCTCCCAGCAGCTCTTCCTGCTGGTGGGCTCCAGCGTGGGAGGACTCTTCAAGAAAACGTGAGTGTGGTTGGGGAGAAGTAATGGGAGTGATCCTCACCATGTTGTTTTCTATATTAAAGTCATGGTGAACATGGCAAAAGGTACAAAAAGAAACAAATTCACAGCAACTCTGATATAATTACTGTTTCTGTATTTATACCTGAGTATAGTCCGGACCGATAACGTTTTCTGTCCAACTCCCACATTAAAATGCTAGCTTAATGATAACTTAACAGATGGCTATCGACTAACCGCAAAGAGTTAAACGGCTAATGATAAGGAGTGTCGGAGGCAGGTTAACGATTGTAATAACTGTAAAATACTTCAATGTTGTTGAATCAGAAGCTTTACTGACCTCTCAAAATTTGTCAGACTGGGTTGTTAGTCTTCAAGGCCTTTTGCCTCGTATACAAAATTTGCTTGTGTAACTTTTCAACCCATTAGTATCAGTTAGTATCTGAATTTAAATTGTAGTCTACCCTCACGCTGTGTCCGATTTGCCTCCATTCAGGACATCAAGGTCACGTCCTCACAAATATGAGGAATGCGAATTTAATCCAATTTGATCTTGACTGCCTTGAGTCGACAGTCCTGCCTTTGAGGCTGAATCATTTAAGTGACTGATAAAGTGTACGGATGTTGAACATTTCATTAACCACATCATTCTTCATTGAGACTTTCGCCAGGCTGAATTTTTGATTTGACTGGCAAATATGTAACATTCAAAGTACAGACGGTTGTCTCGGTCTGTGTTGAACCTCACACTGAGCAGCCACTCAACCGCGACTCAACCGTGACCTTAGGTGTAAATGTGAGTGTGTGAGGTGGATGATTAGAGCACTGTTTATTCTATTTCACAGAAAGGTTGATGCTTCCTTTTTCGTATATCATATTCAACTCCCAGCTAAAATCTTAGTAAGCATTAGCATAAGCTAACTAATGCCAGTCATAGAATAGTTGATTAAGTGCAGGGGCGTTGCAACACAGGGGGCACATCATCTTCTTCTTCTTCATCATCTTCTTCGTCTAGACGCTGACAAAACAGTTTTTCTGTGCAATGCAGTGACCAGAATTAAACTTCTGGTTGATGGGGTGTAAATATCCATGAACTTTAATGTACCTTTTGTTTTTTAAATCTTGGGAAAGCACTTTGGTAAAGACAGCAAGGAGAGAGAGCACCTCAGTTTCTGTTTGTGACACTGGACATAACCACTGGGAAAACTACAGAAAGATTACACAACATTGAAAACATTACATAAAACCTCAGCGTTCATCATGTTCACATGCTTACCGAGGATTCTTATCCTGTGATGATTACTCACTAATCTGTATTGCAAGCCTTCATCACAGGCTGAACAGTCTTGTGAGCAAACTAAAAGTTATGTAGGACAAGGTTAAAGTTGGAAAGTTGGCAGGAAAGAATGGGGAATACAAGGTGAAGATAACGTGTCTATACTGGGTAAATAAAAGTTAGAGCAGTAGCAGAGCATCAAGGTGACCTTACTGCAATAACAAGAAAAAGCCTGAAGTCACTCTGGCCTGGGCTGAGTCACTTTAATAACAACAAGGTTAGAATATGATGACTATGGGGTCATTTAAAAAGAAATACTATATATTTGCACTGAGTCTGTTGTTAGTCTCTAAACATGAAGATTAAAGCTGTTGCTGTTGTTTCTTCTCTAGACTACTGTCCTCCCTGGCTGCTCTCTTGTCCTCCACGCTCATCATCTCGCTCGTGTTTGCCATCATACCGTTATGTCACCACGTGGTGCTGTTGGCCATCACCATGGCGCTTGCTGGCAAAGCCATGGGGGTGATTGACACCATCGCCAACCGGCAGCTGGTGAAGCTGTATCAGAAGGACTCGGCCATCTTCCTGCAGGTCAGAGGAGGAGGGGGAGGGGAGAGGACGGGTGTGAACGTCTGTCTGTTTGTGTCTGTTCTTGGTTTATTTTCACGAGTTGAGGCTGAAGATGGCACGGTGACTGTATTGTATTCTGACCAGTACAAAATTAAGACCTTGTGGACACACAATGTAAATATACCACTAGAATAGTGACAGCAGGGACGAGCAGTGCAACATAACATAAAATACTTTTACTACTAAAAATAAACTTTCAAGTTCTTCGTTCTTCAATATAACAATGACGAGCAAGCCTCAACACACATCTTATAACTTAGCCACATACATCTTTAATTAGACACTGACTTGTGCTGACGCCACACCAAATGGAGTGAATAGGAGTGAGAAGATGTAAAGGGAACTCTGGGCCTCCAAGTTAAATCCACTGATGCTTTGCCTCTGTGTACAGATCATATTTTGCTAAACCACTTCTTCATATGATATGCATGGTTACTTTTTATATCATGACTTTGAAAAGTAAGAACAATTTAATAGTAACTGTGGAAGCTGCAAACGTTTGGGCAGCCCTCTAAGTCAATACTTGGATCTTGGCATCTCCTTCCACAGGCTTTGCATTTCTTCATTGGCCTGGGAGCACTGGTCAGTCCCCTGGTGGCTGATCCGTTCCTGGCAGATGACAACTGTGTTCATGCGACCAACTGGACCTCCAACTCGTCCTCCTCATCAGACCTAGAGCACCTCCGCAGCAGCCTCTCCGGCCATGCAACCACACTGCACAACATCTCCCAGTATCCTCTGTACACTGAGGGTGTCGTCGTCACTAGGGTGTCCTATGCTTTCTGGATCATGGCTCTTATCAATGTGAGTTCAGGACACTAATACATGAGACTCATAAGTGATATTGACCAGGACTTATTATAATTGGACGATGACAGGGACTTTGGTTAAGCCGGTTGAAACCGTGTGATTTGCGTAAGTGGAAAGATAACACAGAAAGTCCAGAGTCTCTTCTACCAGGGCTGTCAGTTTTTCCCCAAATCTACTTTGAACAAATTTGACATGACACACAATTTGTTTGGATATAGTCAAATACCTCAGACATGCAATCAGACAAGGTTGAACACTTGACCATGCTCCATTTGTCTATAGTGCGTCCTCTGCTGCTGCAGGTGAACAGGTGAACACACAGAGTTTTTATGAGGCAGTTACAGTTCCCAAAGAGGACAAACAGCCTCACCTTTGATCATTATTTTGCCATCTACAGTGTAGAGTGCCTCTAAGGCACAGGCCAATTAAAACTGTGATGAATGAACTAAATGTTGATCTTGGTGAACTTGCTGAAGTCAAATGCGGAAGAAAGTGAAGAATCTTGTCAGTGAGCGCTTTTCCCATGATGCTTTGCAGTTGTACAACAACATGCTATGTACTGGTTCTACAGTAGGCATTTGTTGATTATACAGTAATAATGGCATTGACATCTATTGCATTGACATCTATTAAACTTCTGTACGTCCTGGGAGAGGGATCCCTCACATGTGGCTCTCTCTGAGGTTTCTATGTATTTTTACCCTGTTAAAATGGTTATTAGTAGTTTTTCCTTACTCTTGTTGAGGGTTAAGGACAGAGGATGTCTCACAATGTTAAAGCCCTATGAGGCAAATTGTGATTTGTGAATATGGGCTATACAAATAAAATTTGATTGATTTATTGATAATGCTATAAAAATAACAGAAACCTGTTTCAGTGTGTAAGTCTCCAGAGGCCAAGCTGTGCTGTTCTTTTTGAACTGGAGCTGCTCCAAGCAGAGAGTACGATGAGACAAAGTGGACTCAACTAGTATGAGAGGAGGTTCACGAACAGAATCAACTGACAGGAAGTGTTGACTCTTCAGTTAGTCAACAAGAGATTCTTTGTGTATTCTGCCAGCTTCCTGTCCCTGCAGTAGTGCTCGCTCTCATGTACCACGAGAGATTGCTGCCATGCTTCAACAACAGTCCACGTCTGCTGGATAAGGACTCGCTGCCTGACACGAGTCCCACCCAGGACAGTGGCCAAGGTAATGGATGGATGTATTTGTGTGTGTGTGCTTGTCGCAAAGCTATTCAAATGAAGTGACAAATCTCTTTGTATCCCTTTTCCTCCAGGACACGTGAGCTGGTTTGGCTGCTGCAACCCTGCTACACTCCGGGGCCGCCCTGCTACTTTCTTCATCCTACATGCTCTAGGCGGAGCCATCCTTTTCATCACCGATGGGATCATAGTCAGTGTTCACGCCAACATAACACACATTGGATATTCAACACATAAAACCTCTGTGCCAGGATGTCTCAAACTGTGAGGCTGCAGGGGGATGCATGGGAACTGTGAGACATCAGGAAAAAACAATGGGAAGGTTACTGTAGCTAGATTAGATTAGATTAGATAGAACTTTATTTATCCACATATCGGGGGAAATTCATTTGTTACAGCAGGAAGGACAGAATGAGGCAGACAAGAGAATAAAGACAAATAAAAAGGAAAATAGCATTAAAATAGGAATTAAATTAAAAAGTAGGAACTTCTACACACAGGATGATTTGTACGACACACAGGATGAATAGTAGAATAGAATCTTTTGTACACAAGAGTGAGATGGTTGTTCATAAAATAAACAAGTGTGCAAAGAGTTTCTTCTTCTTAAAAGTAGTACAAAATAGTACAAGAAAAATTGTGCTAGAGAAAAAAACTGTGCAAGTTATTGTAACTAAACATAACCAAAGCAGCAATTATTTAACATTCAGGATGGTCTTGTACAGTCTAACAGTGGGAATGAAGGACCTGCTGAAGGGTTCCTTTTTTAACCTTGGCTGGAGCAGTCTGCTGCTGAAAGAGCCGCTAAGGGCCCCCACGGTATGATGTAGGGGGTGAGAGGTGTTGTCCATGATTGAATTTAACTTTGCTAGCATCCTCCTTTCACCCACCTCCTTAGTGGGATCAAGAGGGCAGTCCAAGACCGAGCTGGCTCTCTTAACCAGTTTATTTAGTCTTTCCTGTCCCTCTCAGTGCATCCACCACCCCACCATACATTGGCATAGAACACTGAGGATGCCACCACAGTGTCATAAAGGGTCCTTAAGAGTGTCCTGCACACTCCGAAGGACCTCAGTCTCCTGGCTCTATGGCTGTGTCATCAGAGAATGTCTGGATATGACAGCTGTCTGTGTTGTGTCTGAAGTCCGATGTATATATGGTGAACAGGAAAGGAGAAAGCACTATTCCTTGAGGGGCTCCTGTGCTACAAACTGCTACATCCGACACACAGTCACAAAGCCTCACATACTGGGGTCTGTCGGTGAGGTAGTTGATGGTCCATGCAGCCAGGTGGCAGTCCACACCCATGCCTGGCCGATACGCGAACTGTAGGGGGTCCAGCTCAGTGCTCACCAGAGGGCGTAGGTGCTGGAGTATAATGCTTTTCATGGACTTAATCAGGTGAGAGGTCACCAAATTACAGAATTTCCATATAAATAGATGAGGAATAAGTAGCCGGCTTCAAACAATCAAATAACTAACATTCAGGTGCAGCAGGCCACAGTGACACACATCCATCCCTCCCTCCCTGAAGTGGGAGGGAAGCTGTATGCATCCTTTGCATTTGCATACAGTAAGTCCAGTATTTTATGGTCCCTGGTATGGCATTTAACATACAGGGTGAGGGTGGGGAGAGTGGAAGACAGGGAAGCATGATAGAAATCTCCAGAGATGAGGAGGAGGGACTGAGGATGCGATGTCTGCAGCTGTGACACTACAGTGTGTAGTAGCCTGCTGCAGCATCGGCCGAAAGGGGGATGAGCTGGATGTCTCTAGTGCAGCTCTGCTCTTTAACTATATTTGATAAGACTAAATGTTACAGTTTATGTCAGAAATAACAATTTTAAAGTCACAACTCAGTCTGACCATTTTCCCATGTGAACTCCAGCCAATGTCCTGAAAATTATGTTGAGACATTGTCTGGAGCTTGAAAGAGGCAGGAGATGAAACAAAATGTTTGCTGCAGAATTTATGCTTTTGTTTACGTCAAACAACAGTCTGTTGCTATTCTTTGAGTTGAGTTTGGATTCGACCCTTATCAACTAAAGTTCCTGAATCATTTTGTTGACCTCTCTGTGTAAATTGTCTGTGTTTCTTGGCATGCAGGGCTCATACGCTGGTTTCATCTACACCTACGCCATCTCCCCTCCTCTGCTGATGGGCCATAAGACTGCTGGCTATCTGAACAGCATATTTTGGGCCTCAATCACAGCAGGAAGACTGGCTTTCATCTACCTGTCCTACAAATACACAGCACCCACGCTGCTCACCTTCAGTCTGGTATGAATGCACATCGAAAAGACAAATCCAACTTAAAGTCTAGACTGAAATTACAGTCCAGTGAGAAAAAAGATCAACAGGCAGACATCAAACATAACTCAAACTATTAAAATAAACATACAAGAAAAAGTTTAGCTTCGAGATTATTTTCTAAGTACAGCAAGTATATAGTAAAATGGCAAGAACTGAAGACCAAACTAAACTGCTTTGACATCTTCAGCACTCTAAGGACCCAGTCGCACCTATTGGTAACATGTGTTTTAGATCCAAGCCCGAGTGCAGCTCTAAAGTTTTGTCTAGAGTAATATATTTTTTGTTTCAGTGTGCTATTTTGACTAGATTCATACCAGGTGTCCACACAAAGCCTGGTAAGACCTTTACAACACGACAACCTGATTGGGTCTTTTTAAAGTGAGCTTTGCTTACTTTCACTGTCTGTAAAAACTCTACTTCATTGTCAGTCCAAGCAAGACAAATGACCTGGTTACTTTGCATAATTTGAAGTATTTTATACCACCAAGTCACCAACTGCTGAGGAGACAATCTGTTTCCTGATTACACTGACCCAGTGTACGTAACTGGTCACATGACTTACGATTTCAAGGGCACATTTAATCTAAAAAGAAATTGCACCATTTTGCTATGGTGTCTGGGCTGAAATATTTATATTAACTCTGTACATGTGCCTTCTTGAGCAGGGGGACCTTGCTGGCGCTACAGGATTTCAATCCATTACAGCGTAGTTTGTCAGCAATGGTTTTCTTGGTGACTGTGGTCCCAGCTGTCTTGAGATCATTAACAAGTTCCTGGTGTGTAGTTCTGGGCTTATTCCCTCACCTTTATCATGATCATCGATACCCCGCAAGGCGAGATCTTGCGTGGAGCCCCAGACCGAAGGCGATTGATGGTAATTTTGTGTGTCTTCCATTTCCGAATAATCGCACCAACGTTTTTTTACTTCCCACCAAGCTGCTTACCGAAGGTCTAGTAGCCCATTCCAGCCTTGTGCAGGTCTAAAGTCTTGTACCTGACGTCCTTAGACAGCTCTTTGGTCTTGCCCATGGTGGTGAGGTTGGAATCTGACTGGTTGATTCTGTGGACAGGTGTCTTTTGATTCTGTATCATACAGATAACGAGTTGCGCTTCTGAGTACTTTCTTGAAGCGAGAGGACTAATCAAACTAGTCTATGGAATCCAGAATTCTTGCTCGTTGGTAGGAGATCAAATACTTATTTCCCTCAATCAAACGCCAATCAATTTATAACTTTAATATTTTGTGATTTTCTGGATTTTTTATTTGAAATTCTGTCTCACTGTTAAAATAACACTACCATTACAATTATAGACTGTTCATTTCTTTGCAAGTGGGCAAACTTACAAAATAGGCAAGGGATCAAATACTTATTTCCTTCACTGTATATCTTGCGGCACAGGGATGAACTGGACGTTCCTCTTCCTAGTTTTTCTTAACTAGGCAAAAAAATAGGCTTGCTTATTTTATTGAATAGTTTATTATTACAATATCAAGCAAACATCCAGCAGCTTGGTTCTTTTGTAACTGAATTTCTGTTTGCTGAAGTAGAAGGGGGTGTACGCTCAGGGACACGTTGCCGATCAGACATTGTTGAAAGGTCAAGGTGACATTATAGAAGCCCTGTAAAGTTTGTGAAAAGTTGTTTTTTGAGATGTCTTTTCAAATTTTAGTAGATGTTGAGATGCTTTTCACCTCATAGCCACCACATAACATGGCAACACTTCTGTATCAACAACCTCAAGTACAACAGAAAGTAAACACAAGTTTTATAAACAAAGCATTCATATTATCATGGACAGTTCTGTTTTTCTAGGGCTTCTAAACAATAACAGTTAGGGACCAATTGTGGATGAGTTACTTTCATGTGCTTACAATGGATATCTTAAGACCCCAGTCTAACTTTGGAACAAAGACAGTGCTCGGTCATCACCCAATGCCAACCCACTCCCCACACACACACACACACTGTGAAAGAGCCCAAAGTCTGGCTCCTGCTTTTGGGAGCTTGTGGGTTCAGACAACTAGTACACATAATAATTCAGTTCTTGTGATATTGTTCAAAATTTTTCGTATGATTGTTGCTAAAACAGTTTCTGTTATGTGCACTGCATAGCCTCCTTATCTGTGGATTAGCCTCTTGAAATAGTTCAGTTTCGAGATCGTTAGCCTGAAGGATCTAAAGGTCCTTGGTCCATTCCTGGGTTTCCACAGCCAATCAGATGTCTTTTTAAATTTCAAATGATACTAACATTTCAGAAGTGCTTTTAAGTTGTGATATATTTGCTAAAAAGTTCCTGTGTTTTGCACAGTGTAGCCTCAGTTCAGTTGGGAAGTGGAAGGACCCTGATTCAACCCTGGGCTTTGATAGCTGATGAGCTCTCCTTGACATATGACATTGTTCCCTAGGGTTGTGAGTATTCAAACAGAATGTCAAAAAACTTACCTTAACTTACTAAAATATTGATTGGCACTGTGTAGTCTCCATAACTACAGTTTAGCAAGCCAAAATAGTTCAGTTGGTTGAACATTACCCTCCCATGGTTAAACTCCAGGTTTCAGCAGATTCAAGACTGATTCAACCTGAAGTAATTCTGTCTTTATGATCTGTGAATGCTCTCTGCATTCACATGGGTTTCCTCAGACCCCATAGCATAGGTATCTTAGGGAAACTCACCTTCCCCTCTTCACCTCTTTGGTGACACTATGAACTCAGATTTTGTTGACTCAGTCTTTTTGTTCTTGGTCATTGGCTCACTCTCGGTCCGTCTGTTCCTCTTGCAGCTGGGAGTCATACTGGTGCAATGCCTGTTGATGATCTTCTACAAAAGCTCAGTGTTTCTCTTCATCGGTACTTGTGTGTTGGGACTCTGCATTAGCAGCGTGTTTCCCTCCATGCTTGCTTTTACAGAGGACATCATGGACTACAAAGGTAAAAAAGAACACATACACAAGTTCTGACACACAACGTAACACCAAATATCAGTATCAATTATGTGCCCTAGAAACCTCTAAAGCAGTGGTCGCCAACCCATCGATCGCAATCTATCGGTCAATCTCCCAGTCTTCACTGTCGATCCCCAAACTCTCTGGACTCACTGGCTGTCTTCGCGCCGCAGATCAGCTGTGTGTCTGTTGTCGGTTTGTCACACGCACTGTGTGTGCACTACTAGTTTTGGAGTTGCAGGTTTATCTCCTGCATTTCCTTCAAGAACAAGTTGGTTTATGGACTAAAGTAAATGTCAGGACTCTACGGTATGAAGATGCACATCTTTCGCTCTGTCGATAACAATCAAAGCCCAGTTGGAACAAATGGGTGGATTCCGAAAATGAAACGCTGGAGTGCTTTTGCTTTAAAATGTGTTCGGAAAGGGTTTTAAATACATTTGTGTAATAGACAGATAAACATCTTGGTTCACAGCAGAATAAACAGAGAAACCTGAGTTTTAATGTTTATCTGATGAATTGTCACAAACAAATAGTTGCAGCAGTTTCTGTATGCCTTTTCAAAATAAAGCACTCCAGCTTTTCTTTTGATGGAATCCATTCCCTTGTTTAAAAAGGGTTTTTTATCCTGAAGAATTTGCCAGAGCGGAAAAGATGCATGGCTTTATACTGTGTAGTACTGGTATTTATTTGAGTACAAGGGACTTCTTTCATACAAGGCAATAATCATATTTGTGGCCATATTAAAATCAAACCCTGTATGTAAAACCACTGTGCTGCAGTAGCAGCTCCTCTGCAGAACATGATGTGGAAAACTGAGAAGCTACATCTTGTGCATTGTAAATATGAATTGATATTAATTTGAATATTGTGCATTGAATAGAAAAAGTTGCAAAACAGCCTCTCTGTGTGTATATTTATTTCTTGTACATTCAGCCTTCAACAGAAATTGCTAAAAATAAATAATATTACCCTCCTAAGTGGGTGGTAATTTGGAATTAGATAGTGATCTTGGGCTCGACAATGTTGGTGACCACTGCTCTAAAGGAAGGTGCCCAGGAGGCATCCTGACCAGATGCCTGGAGCAGCGCTGCTCCTCAGAGCTTCCTCCTGATGTCTGAACTCCACACCCCAACTCTGAGGCTGAGACCAGCCACCCAACAGGGAAAACTAATCCGGCTGCTTTTGTTAGAAACCTTGTTATCTCAGTCACTACCCAGAGCTCGTGACCACATGTGAGGATCAGAACGTAAATTAACAGGTTAATTCAAGGCTTCTTCACTGTTAAGATCCGGTACAGTTCCTGCGTGACCAGTGACGCTGCGCCGACCCGCCTGTCCATCTCGCCCTAAGATACTTAAACTCCTTAACTTGGGGCATCAACTCACCCCAATCCATCATCTGATTATTAAGTTGGACTACATTACACTTTTATGTATTTGGGTATTATTACATTTTTTTAAATGTGTAATTATTTTTTAATTTATTTGAACATTTATGTTGTATTTCCTTATTATTTACCGGTGACTACATATGTTTCAGTCCTCTATAACCCAACACACTTTGTGTTTCTCCCAGGTTGTGTCACAACTGTCCTGGTGACCAGTGCCAGCACAGGAGAGATGATGCTGCAGTTGATCGTGGGATCGGTAAGAAGTCTCTCACGACTCTTTGTGAACACATCCTATTGTTCCTATATGTCACTAATTTTATAACAATAAATAGAGTGTATGGAAAGCTTGGTGTGGACCTCATTGTAAAGTTGTTTCAGCAGTAGTCAGAACAATGATGCACTGCCATGAGAAACCTATATTCTGTAGCCACATTGCTCTTTACAGTTAATTGTTTGAGATTAAAACCCCACTGTGTGTGTGTGTGTGTGTGTGTGTGTGTGTGTGTGTGTGTGTGTGTGTGTGTGTGTGTGTGTGTGTGTGTGTGCGTGTGCGTGTGCGTGTGCGTGTGCGTGTGCGTGTGCGTGTGCGTGTGCGTGTGCGTGTCCGTGTCCCTCTCACTTCAGATGATCCAAATTCACGGCAGCTACGCTTTCCTGTTGTGTGGTACAATATCCTCCATCCTCGGCTTCTGCCTTTTCCTGCTGCTCATATATGTCCAGTCCATCTACAGAAACTGCAGCACAGGTAAACACACACCTGAGTACTGAAATTCCGACAACTCTCTGGACTTTGTTTGAGAATACAAAAAATACAAAAAAGAGTTAAGGCTTTATAAGCACAATAGAGCACATACCATTGCCAAGGTCCCTTTGAATGATGAAGGCGCTCCAAAATATGCGCGATCTTTTCATCAAGATCCATGAATCTTGGGAATTCAGTGAAAATAAAAACTCTGTGTGTCGCAATGTTAAAGACAGTGAAAGAAATTCCTTGATCACGCCTTTGTTCGGATATGTGCAAAAAGTTATTCTATTCTTCCCTGACCCATGTCCCATCCTTATGTTTCAAGAAAATCTGTTAAGTAGTCTTTGCGTAAACCTGCTAAAAGACAAACAGATAAACAACAATGAAAATAATCTCCATGACAAAGGTACTGACACCACTTGTGTGTGATGGAGGTCACAAATACAAGATCATTATGCTGAGGGGTGGCAATGATTAGGTTGACATTTATGGGGTAAGAAAATAGTTATTCAAATGTTTTAAAGGGGAAGTCAGATTTCTTTGGGAGAACATCTTTTTAAAGCTAACCTTCTCTTGTGAGAATTATTTTAATAAAAACAAACAAAAAAATTGTTTATCCGAAGCTAAAGCTTAAATGTGAATCATGATGTGGCTTCAAATATTAACCATATGATCATCTTTTCAGAATGTACAGTAGGTGGTTTGAATACACTATCATGACGTGGCAAAACTGCTCCCAAGACTGGAAAACTTAACAGGACAAAAGCTGCCAAACTAATATGTCCATACTGGATTCAAGTTAACACTCAGTCATGGTGTTTTGATAATACAGCTGTACATACCTCTGATCCAAAGTGACTGCTTCTTCTTATTTGTTAATCGGACCACCTAGCAGTCACTGTCTCCTGGTGCTGAATGTAGATCTTCTAATCAGACACACTTCTATAAAGTAGCAGTAGACAGGTCAGCATTCACATGAATGTGCATGGCTAAGACCGGGCGTAGTTTTGTTGGTGCAACCAGCCTCAGGATGTTTGGCTTTGGTTGCTGAACTACATCAGCAGCAGCCTGCATGATGTCAGTATTCAAATAATCAACACATCAACATGTTTTTTTTGTCAGAATCATCTTCAAACATGAACATGAAAGAGAAGCCACCGACAGAAGGCTCGTGATCTGAGGCTCCTTCAGGGACCAGGGGACACGGTGTGGAGAACAGTCTCAGGGAAACTGGCATCCCTCCAGAGCCGAGACACAGCGCTGCAGCCTGTCCTCCTCCAGCTCAACACTTTTGAAACTAGAGACAGAGACTTCTACTTTGAAGCCTGATGATCAAAAAGCAGCTCTATGAATGTGCAATAGCTGAATTCACTTTAATGATTATTAACTTTTCAGTGTGAATGAAATGTGGAGGTTAACGTGTTCTTACTGTTAAAACATGACCTGTCAGTCTGTGTTAGCAGCAGTGTTGTGGGTTCTTGGTGGTGAACTTTAGCAGTCAGACTTTATTTATTATAATAATGCCATATCAAAATGATGTAATTTATACCTTATGACGCCAAATCAGTCAGCTAAATAATGAATCTTACGATATGATAAAAAAAAAATATATATATGCATTTTTGTACCAGGACTGACATGATTTTTTTCACTTACCTTACCTTACTTATCATATGATTGAGTAATTTTCTGATCCCATAAACTTTAGATTGACTGTTTCTAGGAATTGTGTTTTTGGGACCAATTTTCCTGATCATTCTGCTCCAAATATTTATCATGTGGAGATACTCTACAATGTTTGATGAAAACCTTTCTGCACGCTTGTGCGCACACACACGCACGCACACAGTGTGTACAGGGTAATGACAGAACGGAGGCGATGTGGTCAGTTTGAGATCTTTTATTACTGGTCTCACTTATCTCTTCCATTATAAACACTTCCTCTTAACCTGCTGTCACACATCAATACGCCACTTAAGACAAGTAGCTTGTAAACATTTGAAAAAAGCTTCAAACAAATAGAGAACTGGACAAAACAAAGCGAGAACAATGTCATTTCTTTTTTTTTAAACAAGATTTTACAATTCAAGATAAGCTGAAGGAAAAACATCATCAGAAAATACAAACAAATATGCTCATGACAAGTCTTGATGGGGGAAACTTTTAAATGGGCTTCAAGGTTATTTTCCCTCTATTTTATAGTAAGGTTGCAGGTTTAGGGTTACTCTAACCCTGCAATATAAGCAACCAAATCTATCGGGCTTAAATATAAATAAATATTGTACTGCCAAATTACAATGAGGTGAAGTAAACAACATATGTGCTGTAGAGGATAAGATTGAACTCTTGTTTTGTGGTATAAAATACTAAGTGCATAACTTTATCCTCCCTTCGGGAAAATATAAATTTCTCAATAAGCAAACGTCAACAACATGTCATAAATCTGAGTCATAGAAAAGCCACAGAATCCAATACTACAGGAACCCCGACATTTTTAAGTGCAAACGTTTCATCACAACATCTGCATGTACAATATCAACACTATATCAAAACACATCACATATAAAAACATGGATTTACATTTCTCCCAATAAGGCTTTGATTTCCTTTAATAAAAAATAAAAAAAGCCAACACCACCACAGGGCCACGGCTGCCCACCTCCACAAGAGGATAACAACATATTGAAAAACACATGCACAGAGAGAACATTAAATCAGAGAAACAAAAATAGCAGATTCTACCTATCTGGCCATTACAAAAATAGAAATTAATCTTAAAATTCTATTGGTGTTACAGGAAAATAAAAGATTACACAAAAATGATATAGGTTTTTATCCTATATATATATATATTTATATTTTCTGAGTAGATCTGTTATCACAAAGATTTAGACGCAGGTTGGATAGAGACATGGTTGCCAACTCTTACAATTTGGCCAGGTTCAGTTTTACGTGCTGTGCATATAAACCCATGCTGCCGTCTCTATGTCGAGTGAGGCAACCTTAAAACATTGCAGCACATGCAATGTAGCGGTGAACTTTATTTCAAACTTCCTCTGGCCTCTGGTTTGGTATACTCAAAGATATGGCATAAAAACAAACAGGAGCGCTGTCGTTTACCGTTAAATCTGTACTCTGTCTACTTTGGGGAGGGAAACTTGAGCTTGGCTGTGGTAAGGCACCATGTATCATTGATGGACGGCTGTAGGTTAAGTAAAAGTGAGCAAAGTCCCCCCCCCCCCCGCCAAAAAAAAGATTCATTGGTCATCCATCCCTGGGTTAGAAAGTGACACTTGGGTAAACACACTCACTCGTGTGTTATATTTTTCGTGTAAACAAGCGTAATGTACAATATCCATGTTTAATAGCATAGAAAGTTGGGATATACCTCGGGAGTCTGAGTCTCAGAGTTATGGCTTCAAAGTCGTGTAGAAAACAGGTGCAGACCTTTCATGGCCTATCATCTCGTCGAGAAAGATTTAGGGGACAGGAAGGTGCTTGAAAGTTCTATAACATTTCTACATCCTCCTGATTAAAGGTCAATGTAGTTCAGATTGGCTAAAGTGAAAGAGTCCAGCTACTAAGATGAGGAGGTTCAGTCTGGGTTTCAGTAGCTGCACTGAAACTGCAAGCAATAAAACGTCAAAGCTCGTTAATTTACAAGAATAAAGGAAACTGACCTGTGGACAATGAACAAGGTTCCAGGGTCTGCTGTCATTTTGATTCACGAGGAACAATTCTTTCTGCTGTCACTTCCAGAATAGAAATTAAGGTAAAATACACTGAGTATGCATTACCACAAATTGGATAAGAAGGTTGAAACCTATCTCATGTCTGTCTATGCTGTAAGTAGTTGTAGCTAGAGACAGCATGTTGTTTTTTCACTTGGGATTTTGAAAATATTAGGATTTGTAGCTGCCAGGTGTATTAAAACACACAAATAATAGTGTTTTTTGGTGAGCAGAAAATGTTTTGTTACTCTCAAACTAAGCTTAACTAGTCATTACCAATTTCCAGCTTTTGTGCTAGTCTAAGTTAGGTAAGCTACGTGTTTCCTGGTCAAACATGATAGCTGTGAATCAATCCTGTCATTTAACTCTCAACTGTATTTTTCAACATGTCAAACTACTGTATTCTTAGAAAATTTGCCATTTCATTACCCGTTTTTTTTCATAACTTGAAACTATTATCTCTTCCAGGATAGGTGAATTATGTCTGCCTTTACCAGTTAAGTTAAAAAGGCAACAGAGCAGAGCAGTAAGACGTTCAGGGTTTGTGAGTTTCTAATTGCAGAGTCGATGCTCAGAAAGGGTTATGGCTTCACTTTGTGTCATTGAAAGCTTTCTGGCTGGAGGCAGACCAGGCAACACCAGGCTTTCAGGGCTATTCTACTGTATACACACACTAGAACAGTTACAAAGAGGCGTGATTCAAGGTTCAGCTTGGACTATGGCCACACGTCACAATAAGACAGTCAAGGTAAAAGTCCTGTTGGATATGGCTATAACAATACAGAGGAGCTGAAGGCAAGGCTTGACATTGAAGTTCAGGTTGAAAATTAAGAGCTTTAGTTTCATGAGCATAAGGTACATGAGCATAAGTACAGCGCAACAAAAAGGAGCAGAGTGTCAGCAGAGGAAAACATGGTTGGGAGCTTTCTTTGTTGCAGTAACTGTTGCACAAGATAAGAAGGGAGCTCTAAAGGAAAGGTTGAAAATTCTGAAATTTATTGGTCTTGCACACGTTTGCTTTGGAAATTCCTCCCTCCTTTGAACTGGTGTGACTGAGGATCCCAAAAAAGCCAGACAAAAATACTTTGCAAGTGTGTGTGAGTGCACTTTGGCATCCTCAGGGTGTAAATGCTATGAACGTATGACCTTCATCCATCAAACCTGGATTCCTCATCTCCTCTCTCCACACAGCAGATTGTAGTGAACTTTTAAGCACCAGTGTGAGGGGGAAAGGTCATGACGGAGCTCCCACATTAGTGTCCTGGATGTGGGAGCAGAAGATGGAGTTCTGGAGTGGTGGGGTGTGGAGAGTTTGACTGTCTGGGTCCAGACATGGTGATCCCTGGGCGGTTGAACTCTATGTCTTTTGAGGGTCTGGTGAAATGGGGCCTGGCGTGTTGGTCCCATCTGTGCTGAATACAGGGATCTGGAACTGGGGGGTGAGGACGGACGGAAACTGGAACAGGTGTCCTCCCTGGCGGCGTGTGGCTGGGCTGAGTGGAGCGACAGGACTGAGCGTGCTCCAGAAGTGGATGTTGGACAGCAGAGGACTGGGAGTCAGCAACAGTGTGGGAGTCTGAGGAGGAAGACAAACAAGACAGACTTATGTCACTTTCATTACAATGTGAACAATGAAGCAGCCATGGCTGATACTGGCTAATTTGTTTACATATAGAAGCTGACTTTTTAATGTTTGCCTGTTTGTTCAAAGTTCTGTGAAGCCCGACTCAGCACGCACACGCACGCACGCACGCACGCACGCACGCACACACACACACACACACACACACACACACACACACACACACACACACACACACAGGATCAGTAGAACAAATCACACGCCTTTGAGTAAATATTTAGTTTTCTTACCTGTCACATCTATTTCAATAGGTCTATAATCACTTATTGACATGTATTTTTCAGTTTTTAGTGGAATCTTATAACACATTATAGTGTCACTAACTCTGGATAATTTGTTTTAGGTTTGTTAATGAAGGGTTAGGTCAAATTTTAAGATACTGAACACAATGGTAATTTACACGCTAGTAAAAACCTTTAACTACATCAATTTGTATTGATAATCAAGAAACTCAACAGACTCCTCCTATATGACCAAGAGACACTGCCTTCAGTCAGTCTCTAACGGAGAGAGAGAAATCAGAGTGGAACTCCTGGCAGTCTTAGCTGTGGATCCCATGACCTAAGCTGACCTAAGCTGACCTACTGCAAAGAGACAGAATAATATACTCTTGGAATCAGCAGATCTAATAGACATTTGTACAGTATCTTACAGTCATGTGGTCTATAAACAGCATCAGCAGGATTAAATTAATCACAACAAAACTAGTCCAAACAACTTAGCATCAAACGATAAATGAAGCTCTGCTGCTACCTACTGGTCATAAACATTAAATGCTGTTCTCTATGCAAAACCAGTTCTTGACTGTTATTTAATCGCCTAATGATGTTTGTCTGCTGATGTGTTTTCTATTTACTTACAGTCTTAGTTTACTTTACTAAGTTTATAGTAAGTAAGAGGTCTAGCCGCTTCACCACAATACATGGAGATGCACATAATCGCATGGAAAACAGTCACAATACGATAGTATCAGTTCAGCACTTAACACTGAGCTTTGTTGGATGTAGAAATAATTATATATGTACAGCACATGCAACCCCAATTTGTATTTTTAAATAATTAACACATTTTTTTTAACTTTTGTTGTTTTTAAACATTTTGATTAATGCAGCATTACACAGGGGACATTTTTTAGCTCTCTCTTCTTTGATGACTATGCTGCTTCCATACGGATGCAGGACTTTACATTGCAGTGAGTCACAGTCAGGACTGCAGACGATATGTTATACTTCTCACAAATTATTCAGGCTACAGCAGGTGCTCTGTGGGATGGATGCTGCCATGTTGTTGACAGAAAAAGTGTTTACATACTGTGGCAGGAAGAAATTGGGTCATTTGATTGTCTCACTAGCACGGCAACCCGCGGCTCTGGATCCACATGCGGCTCTTCAGCCCCTCTGCAGTGGCTCCCTGTACAGTGTTGTGCATGTTGCGCTGCACTTTACAAATCAGTTTTTATATGATGAACATGAATGAACGTCACATTCACATAAGCAGAAGCTGCATTTGGTTTGTACCTAGCTTCAGTTTCTGTGTCCGCCTCCATTCGTACATGTTCTCACTTTTATTTTGAATATTTTGTCAAGTAAAATAGGCGTCACATCGTATTACTAATCTTGAGTCTTCGACCCCCGATCTTGGTAGGCTAAGCATGGATAAATCCCAAAAGAGAAAAGTCTGCAGCTATATGTTTTATTAATTTCAAAGTGGTCTACTTCTTATTTATACATTTCCCACAAATATGGGGAGGACTCAAATAGGCCTGGATAGTTCTGTTTTTAATTTATTTCAAAGTAGGCCTACACATGCCAGTGTATTTTGTTCTCCTCTTCATAAGAGTTTGGTGTTTTCCTTTGTTGTAGCAGGTGGAAATAGCAATAAAATGTCAACAGTTTTCTTTATTTAAAACTTTAGTTTTTATAAATGTTTAGTATAACTATATATAAAACTTTATAAGCTGTGTTATCAAATATGTTTGCGGCTCCAGACAAATTTTATTTGGGGGAAGAGAGGGCAAAATGTCTCTTTCGATAGTATAGGTTGCCTACCCCTGCACTAGCATCAAGCTGCATGCTTACAGCTACAGAATTATATTCACATAACACATTTCATTTATCATCAACATGTTCAATCTAGTTCAGACAGGTTTCGTGGCGCTGTTATTCTTTCCCTCATGAGCCTGAAAACAAATGCTCACCAAATCAGCATTTCAATCTTTTATCGAGTTTGTTTATATTTGTGTGAGTTTCACAATTACTTTTCTGCTGTTGCTTTCAAGTGCTGTTTTGACACACATCACTCCTGCAAACTGGTATCATGAGATGTTTTAATCTTTTAAACAGTCTGAGCACTTTACTCAACTGTCCAACCACTTCATTTTCTTGCTGCTGTTTGCTTATTGTTTAAGTGTGACCTGAAGTAAAATTCTCTTCACAACCTCAGGAAAAAGGACCCCACTCACCTGTAGCATTGCTGGTGTGAGAGATGCAGTAGGTAGTGAGGGGCTGCAGAGGTTCATGGGGGAGAAGTCGGACGCGGTGACCAGCAGAGCAGGTGGACTGATCTGCAGGATTTTGGGCGGCTTGCGTGTCTTTCCAAAACTCTGAGTGCTGAATGTGGTAGAGCTGCTCACTGAGGATGAACTGGTTTCAGCATCCACAAAACAGATCTCATCTCCAGAGAGAGCGGTGCCGCTGTCCACCTGCTGGACACAGTGAGACACTTGTCATACTCTAAAATATCTGTGGATATACATTAGCAAAGCATGTGCCTTAGGCAGTGTACACATTTTTAAAGTAGAAACAGTAAGCCATAATAGTTTAGATTTTAATATAGAACACACACAAGAATGATCCCCTGGATTAATTGCGTAAGAACAGAAATTTTATGGATTCATTTTGTTGTTCACCTTGAGTGAAGTTAATAGTGAAACCTATTTTTTTTTCCTTCGTTAGTGGTTGTTGGGTGGGGTGCTGCATGACTACAAGAACCAAATTGCATAGTTTAGCAACTATAAATATCACAAAAGATATTAATAACAACAAATCACAAGTCTGTTAATATTGTTTTGCTCAGTGTGTGGATGTTTTTTTTGTTGTTATTGCTTTTATTCTGTAAAGCCCTTTGTGTTACATTGTATGAAAAGTGCTAAGCTTGACTCCTTGAATGACAATGGTTTGGTGTGTCGTGATGAACTTAAACAGAATCATCACTTGACTGTGCAGTAACTATCAATTCTTTATAAGATTTCATAAGAGTCTTTTCATTATTTTATGTTTCACATAACTTTAATATTTTACTGATCACTCTCACTGTTCTTTGTTGTTGTAATCATAAACAGACTCTGTTTGTGAGTCTGCAGAATCTGTGAAACACATTGACCAAAATGTATCGCTATTTACTTTTTTTTTTGTATCTGCAATTATATGCAAATAGCTGGTAATAAAGATAAGACAAAATGTTGTTTGGACCTAAAGACCTGTCTTTTGTAAAGAAATGTTTAACTGATAATAGAAAATAGTCAAACAGTAAGCAGTGTGCGGCAGTGGAAGACAGAGTCTGGTCTGCTGTCTGTCTATCTGCTGTCTACACCAAAAGCCACCAAATATTGGCTGTTGCTCACAGAGGCCACCACCATCGGACGAATAACCAATGGGCTCCAAAATTGATGCTGTCGTAACCCATTGACCCTAAGAATGGACCTGTTGTTCATGTGAGATGCTTTAATGCTCACCATAGATGTGGCTATCGGATTTACAAACATGGAATTAGTATTTCTGCCTGCAGATCTACTAAGCGCTGTTTTTTGGGCTCCAGTCTGAGTTCACTCACAATGACACTCGTGTCACAGTCTTAGCTATTATTTATTGAAAGTTTATTTGGCTTCATCATTAATATATGGGTGCATTTAAATTTAACTGAGTCGGCTTTGAAAGGTAAGGAAATAAACTGTCATCAGATTCAAATGTCAAAAGTTGCTCAAATCTGATTGGTGCATGAAATTCAAACCAGTGAAGCAGAGTACACAAAGAACTTTAAAAACTTTTGGAGTTGGAACATATAAGAAGCTGACAGAGATAATAATGTCGCAGGGACAACTAATTAATTGCGTGTGATGTGTTTGTATGTATATTTGCCTTCTCCTGTGCCTGAGAGTCTCTCAGCTCTGCCGCCTTAGCATTTGTGGGCTGAGATGATCCAGACTCGATGTCGCTGTCAATCACCAGTTCCTGAGAGGAGTCAGGCACTAAACTTCGGGATGGGCTGGCTGACGTCAGTTCTGATAAGCTGAACGTTGGTTCTGATGGGCGGATGTGTTCAAATAAGAAGACAGAATGGTGCGGCAGGGAGGAGTGTGAGCTGATGTCTTCAACCCTCCGGGGCGGAGCTTGCAGATGATTGAAGTGGTTGGACACAATGATTGGCTCGTTGGCAACCTGAGGAGGCGATGCTAGTGCTGGTTTCGAAGGGGTGTTTCCAAACTTGATGACAGACGGCAAAGCAGTTGGCTGTTGTGGCTGGCTCTGGGCTGTGGCAGTGAGACCCCTCTTGTCTGCCATCTTCTCTGCTGGGTTCTCCATTTTTATGGACTTGAAGAGCTGGCGTCCATTTTGTAGCGAGTTGAGTGTGAAGGACGTGTACAGGCCTGAGTGGATGTAGTCGTTACGGTTTGACTGCTTGATGCTTGAACCCAGAGCCCCTGTGCTACCTCCTTCCTGTCCTCCATCACCAGACTCACCCTCCTGTTGGGTGCTGTCCCTTCTTGTTAAGGGTGGAACGCCCCCACCACCCACATCCCCACCATCTGTTCGGGTAGTCACATCTCCTTTCAGGATTTCAGGATAGGACACAAAGCGATAGACAAACTTCTGACCATTCACCTTCTTTATGATGTTCTGTAAGACACAGAAAACACATGTCAGAATACATTTTATGTTATTTTATATGTTTATCTGCAGTTAAGTTAAGATTTTGACTCCGGGTTTAATACCATTGCTAACCACTGTTGTAGTTTATCCTTGGATGTAGAAGAAGACTAGGAAGGAAGACTGTCCTAATCGCACCAAAATCTGTACTTCATACATACTTCATTTCTTGAGCAATTTACAATACATATGCCAACTTTGAAGCCAATGAGATGAACTGTTCTCCAGATATGCATTCTACATACAGACAGAGACGTTTGTGGAATTAGTAGGTAGGAATACAAAATAAAAAGAACTACATCACCTAAAGAAGTATATGAAAGCAAGCACTCGATGAGAGCAGAAACAAGACTTCCCCTCATGTAGTATGTTTCTACCCAGGAGGCACTAGAAGTAAAATAGAAAAGAGGAGACCACAGAAAAGCCTAACGGATGGGACAACTCTGTGCTTCCTGTCTGTACCAAACCAGCAGCCACTAATACTGCAGCCACACATACCGAAGCAGCCCTGCCCAGAACGCCCACAGGGTTAGGCAGTGCTTCTGCCAAACCACAAGCAGACTGAGAGACAGCACTCTCCCTCTCTACACGTCACTCAGCAATGGACCTTTACCATTCTGGTTGTTTGTGGGAATGACAATGTAGAGCACAGGCTTTATTTACCTCAAGGTAGATTTGTATTAGAGGCAGGTCTTTCTAATTCCCTGTTTGATGAGTATAATTGGTCATATTAGTATAACACATCCTTTTGTTCAGCTACCATTTGCCCCATTAGTTACTGCATTATGCTGTCAATACCACACTTCCTTTTAATTTTCAATTAAAAAGGCCTCAAGCATTTCATTGGATATACACCCTTAACTTAGGGCTTTTATTGTGAAACAATGTACATTACTAAAAGTTGGCTGAGACTTTATCATCCATCTAGAGACACTTCACCCACCCCTCCATTGGCATACTGGTGAGTAGATAATGATTACATTTTCATATTTGGGTGAACTATTCATTTAAGTGTTAAATATATGAGGGTTATATTACTGAAATGATAGATTGATATTTTTTTCTTTTTTCTTTTCATACACATTATGTGCCCACCCGGAAACAGGCTTACAAGACACAGTTATTAAGAAAAAGAAAAACTACAAGAAATAAAGAATCCCCAGAATCAATAACAATACTAAACAAATAAACCTTTCTGACTTTTCCCCCAAGATTGAGAAACAAAGGTAACCAACTAATGAGCAATTATCTTTCATCATCAGTGCACCAGAACATTTCTGGATTTTGAACCAGCATTGCATGTTGTTATTTTATACTTAACTCATCATAAGAAAGGCAATAAAGAAGAAACTGTGATTGATTCCCATCCACTCTTAATTCACACAACCTGTTTTCAAATCTTCCCACTTCTAGGACCAGAGGAAAGCCTTTTGAATCCTCAAAAATTTTGTAAAATAAGATTCATTGCCATAGAAATGTGGTAGAAAGTAGAAATGTAAATAGTGCTTAACTGCCGCAGGCACACTACAGATATTAGCCATTGTTTTTTTCCTGGCCTGTATTTGAGGGCCAACCTTTATTTGTTGGTGACGGCCGCACCCTTGGCAGAGACTTAGCTGTTAATTGGCTACCACCTTCTATTTGAGGATATGTAGTATAGTGTTAATGTAAAGGAACTGTTCTAGTTACCTGACAAGAAATCTGAAGACCAAATACTGAGCTGCCACATCAAATACAAGGCAGCTGCTTTCAGTCAACTAAAACCACTGCAGAAGAGAGGAGTTGATGTTGTGTTTACCTTGTCGTAGTAGTATCTGAGGGCCCTGCTCAGTTTGTCATAGTTCATGTTGGGCTTGTTTTTTCGAGCACCCCACAGCCGGGCAACCTCCTCTGCCTGCCGCAGCTTGAACTCCCCTTCCTCATTGGTCCAGCAGATGAGTTGGTCATTACTGGAATCCAATAGGAGCTGGAGTAGGAACTGCCACAGGGTGACAGAGTTGTCCATGTCTCTCACTTTTGAAGGAGGAGAAAAATCATTAGGCTCATAAACCAAGAAATTGCTGCTCACAGCACAACAATATTGAATTACAAAAGCTTCAGGGAAATATATCAGCCTTATATCAGCACACTGCCATGAGTCACTTAAGTTCATTCTGACAATTAAGCCATGATGAAATGTTGCAATTTAGTTCTTGTTTTTACCACTTTGCTCTGATTTGCCTCTTTTGATCAGTCAACCAAAGAACGGGTGAAAGCTTCTACACCGAGCATGTGCATAAACAGCAGCACGCAGATAGATGATAAATGTAGGCATCAGCCTAATTATCATTCTGCTATATAGATTACAAAGAGTGCTAGATTTTACCTTCAGGACGTATGCAAAGAATATTTAGTCATCTTTACCATTATTTTTTAAAAGCAAAAAAAAAACTACACAAACCATTGGAAACATATAGATGAATAGAAATCGTGTGTAATTGCGGTAAATGGTTATTTAATAGCCGTGGAATAATAGGCTCTTTAACAAGACCAGGTGCACCATCTATTATAACAATTGTTTCCTCACATGTTTCCCACATTTCAGGGTGAAAATGTCACCATACATCCTGTTGAATAAACTATAGAGTGTTTTATTAACATCTGGATGAAGCCAAACACCTTCCTTGCCTTTCCCTTCAGGGGAAAATTCTGATGCCTAAAGTGTTAAGTAAATGTCCATCTTCTTTGTCCTTTGGTCAGCCAGAGTGTGCAGTAAAGAATAGGGATCTTGTCCATTCAGTTCAGGGTGAGTATAGCAGGATAACTGCTCAAGTGTGACCCTATTATGGTTCAATCTATGACCACATCTAAACATGATGTCACTTTGTTCACATTAAACCAATAATTCAGAAAAAAGAAAATTACACCAAGTAAAGTAATTCACACATAAGGCAAGGGCTGTAAAGCTGACATACAGTACTAGTATCATAGCTGTAGTGTTACAATCACAATAAGAACTAAACTAGTTATATTAAAGAAAAAAATTCACTTTTAAAATTGCTGTTTACAGCCTCTAAAAATTTGGTTATTTTCTGGTTATCTTCAGTGATAATAAACCGAATGTCATTGTGCATTAAGAATTCGTCTGACAATAAAAGGCATTTTTAGTGTGTCATCATGGTCTTTGGTAAATTGTGATGGGCTTTTTTATTATTATGTGACATTCCATGATGTATTAGTCAATAAAGAAAATAATTGGTAAAGAAATCAATACAATTGTTTGTTGAAGCCCTAATCACATTTTTTCTAAACTACTGTAATATGATGACTGCAGCTCCTACAAATGTCACATCCAACATAATAATAGACATTACAACACAAACCTAAGTTTCCAGGCCTATAGGAATTATTATTGTACAGTGTCGCACTGTCAGTCTTTGTCTAAAACCCTGACAAGAAAATACCTCCACAAAAATCATGGTAAATCATTTTTTAGAGGTGCTTTCATTATGCTTCAGTAACAGTAAAACATATTTTGGTGTTCTGTAATTTGCTTGTGAACAAAGTAGTTCAAAAGAAGCTGACTTCTTCTTACGCCTGTGTTTGACTTTATTGTTCTTTCAGCTAAGGTACAAGGCCACATCTGGCACCTTCTTTGATGCTGTTGAGGGGCTCTGCTGCAGTCTTTGCACTTTGCAGCTTTTCCACCATGACATCCTACGCACAGATTAAAGGCCATGCACACTGGAGGTACACCCACACAGGCGTTTTCACTTTGGATTAGACCTCCTCTCAGCTCTTTGTGGGCTCGTACAGAAGCTGTTTCATTGACATCTGCCTCATTTATTTGCTGGACCAGTCAGAAGTGGAAAAACATTAAATTCTTCAAACATATGTTTTGTGATCTCGGCAAACTCCCAGGGTTATTACACCCAGCTTCAATCTGAAATGAAGGCATTAGAGTGGCAATGCATACATCTGCCCTGCATATACCCCAATCAGGCAATGCCAACTTTTATGTATTGTAATAACTAATGGATTGCCTGTTCTGAACCTGCATGGGTGGAATGGGCTGCTTGCTCGGGCTGTGGTTATGCTATTTTTATATAAGAAAATGCAGTAATTGAGCCTAGGCAAATAAAGACTAACTGCTGGGCTTTTCTCTCCAGGACCCTGAAGCTGCACCAACGCTGCTGCACCAATGGGACTTACGTTGGTGAGTCTTAGTGCTCTATTTTAACTGGTGATCGTATTAACTGGTGATATACATTCCACTCTCTGTGCTCCAAATGTTGTCAGTCGCGGATTCGGTCGCAGATTCATAATGTTCACAAAGTGCCTGTGCCTGAAGTGCGCTGAAGGTCTCAGTATATACAGGTAATATACAGTTAATGTAATATGTCTGTCCGTTTCAATATCAACTTGAAACAACAGCATGAATCATATGGGTAAAAAACAGGATTCAAAACGACATGACTAAGTGGTATCATTGCCTAGGCCAGGGGTGTCCAAACTTTTTGTCCCGAGGGCCACATATAGAAAAAAATACCAAGGACTGGGCCACTCACGCTGCCACGCCCCCCTGCCCTGGAGTGGACTGTTGACAGTCGCGTCGCTAAGGGCGGGGCGGCGTGGCGGCGTGGCGTGGTGGCGTTCTGAGGGACAGCTAGCAAAGTCAGCAAAGCAATTCACCGCCAGACCACTAGGTGGAGTAACGTTTTTTTGTCAAAGACAACCTTAGAGACACCTTCTTTGTGTGTGGCAGTCTTTGTCGACTGTTTATGACTTTTTCTGGAGAACAAATTTGTCCCTGATCATTCTGTACACTCGTTGACCTGCAAACCGACGTCAGCCGAGATCTCCTTCCAGGAATTGCAGGTCATCTGTGTGTCCTTGTATTTAGTCAGTGACGGGTTATACAAGTGGTCATACTTTCAGATCTCTTCTGCCAAGTGCTCTTCTATTTGGTCCATATCCGTTCTTCTAAATCTTCCTTGGTTTCTGCCGGTATTATGGGGCATGAAACCGTAAATATGACTCTGGAAAGGATGTAGTTAGCGGACCAATCACAGCCTTGTGGGCTGCCTGAGACTTGCGTAGCTTTGTCGTATAGTTACAAAAATTGGTGAACGCACGCAAGCACGAAAGAAGGGGCACGCAAGGGGCTCTTGCGTGCTTGCGTGCCCCTACTTGCGTGTCTCTGAAAACACAGACGCATGCTGCGGCCTCCCCCCTGTCGACAAAGCCTGGCCTTATAAAGCAAAACAAAGTGCTTTAAGTGAGTGCCATTTCAACGCTACTCAATTTTGAGTTTCAAAAAAAAAAAAAAAAAAAAAAAAAAAAAATTTTTATACATTATATTTTTATACATTGATGCGGGCCAATTGTCACCAGTCATATGAAAACATCCTTCACATTAGCAAGGTGGATTCATGCAGTGTTTTTGTGAGCAAGTGTGAGCAAACATGCTTTATTGGATGTGTTAGGCTTTCATGTATCCTCCTCTCACTGCTGGTTACTGTCAGTAGACGTGAGTTTAAAAGAGGACGTGGTCGAAGTTGATGATGATCAGGGTTCAGTCATCTGAGAATGAAAACAACCCAACCGCTCATCAGAAAAAGGGTTCGAGTTGACTACAATTTGTCTTGAGTAGTTTCTGTAATGCAAGTGCTATTTATCTCTCTGTAATCAACAGACGATCAAACTAAACTGAGTCGAGTGTGCTGTCAACAGGACACAAATGTGTAACCAAGCAAATCTTGAACACTAACCTCACGTCTTCATTGTTGAATAACGTGCACTCATCATTTACTTCAATTGTATTGGATTTGGCTGCAACGCTGTTTACCCCTGAATCTCCAAAAGTGTTTAGTGGACTCAAAAGTTTCACCCAACACTCCATCTGCATAGTGGTGAGAAGATAATACCTGGATTTTAATTTTCAGGGGAACTATCTCTTTTACAGTGTTGGTAACTCTTGAAGGTCAAACTCCACTTATATTACATGCCCTCCTGCCTGTGTCACATCAGCAGGGGGAATAATGAAAGGGTCACATAATTACATGGTGTTCAGAAGGAAAGTGACAGGCTCCTCTGTTCACCAGATAAAAAAAGATGATAGATGAGAGTGTTCATGCTGTGATTGACAATGAGAGTGAGCACATAAGTGAGGGCAGGGAAAGCTGTATAGTCCACCCCAGCATGACAATGTGTATCTTAAAGAGTAGAGCTGAGAACAGCTTCAGCACTCCTTGTCCTGCTGTGTTTCTGCAGCCTGTAGCTGTAGAGTAGGTAAAGGAGGAAACATACGTCCCCTCAGAGGTGCTCAGATCTGGTGGTGTTTCATAATTGTGAGATCATTGGGGCTTGGTGTGTTTTGAATTTGTTTTTACCCGTGCCAATATAATATCTTTATTTCTCTACCAACAGTGATGATTTATCCATCCCTGATTCGTCACTATCGCATTCCCTTTGCCAGAGGAAAACAAACAGCATCAGTCTCGACTACCACTGGTGAATGTAACATGAGGAACAGATTACAATCACTGCTGACCTTGTTGCCAACAGTTGTTGAGCACTTTGATAATGCTACAGCTGCCTAGACGTGCAGGAAGAGATTATTCAAGCAAAAGGCAACAATTTACACATATGTGAACAAGGAATCTGACCAGAAATTAAATGTAATTTTCGATACTGAAAACCAACAATGTACAAAAGTCTGTAACAAAGCACTAGACATCACTGCCTCTGTAGTTGTTTTGTGTCCCTAGCACTTGTCTTGTTCTTGAAATAGGAAAAAAGAATAAAACACCTTGATGAAATACCACTTCCAAGCAAAGAGTTTCACAAGACAACTCAGACCTAATGTAAAAAGACTAATTTGAGCTCAAATAACAGCACATCACAGAGATGGTAAGTGCAGATAAATACTGCAATTAACAACTAAGACAGACACGTAGTGGAGACATGTTTTCTGCAGCATTTCCCTGAGGGAACTGTTAAGCACTCTGATGTGGCCAGTTAATGTCAAGGTATCAATTTAAAAAGGGAATGAACTAGTGGTGGGGGGAAAAAATCGATTCTGTTCAGTATCACGATATTTTGCGCACGCGATTATATCGATACTGTAGCACAAAGTATTGCAATATTTTTTTTTTTTTTTATATTTATTTACAATTATATATGTAACAGCCCCTGGCTGGCAAAGCATGACGAGGAGAGTTTCAGAGTTTAAAAGATACCTAGTGTGTATGCGGAAAGGATGTTCTCCACTGCAGGAGATATAGTAACGGCCCAGAGGAGCACTTTAACATCTGAGCATGTTGACCAACTCCTTTTTCTGAACAAAAATGCCAATGTTCCCAAATGAATTTAACATTTTGGGTCATGACCTTGCAAGTCTCAATTTGATTGAAGCTCTAGGTTACTCTTATTTATATGATTATATGATTGAGCTCAGTGTTCATGTGAGAGGTGTCCTATTCAGTTTTTGCACTACCCTTTCTTAGTTTTTGCACTTCAGTTAATGTGTAGAAGACAATGTTGTTCACAGAATTAAATGTGACATTTGAAGTGAGTTGAGCAGTCTTATTTTCCTCATTTTTTGTAATGCCTTTGAATAATATGGGGGACATGAATCGCAATGAATCGCAATAAATCGCAGAATCGCAATACTATTGAATCGTGGCCCAAATATCGTAATACTATTGAATCGTCACATTTTTGCCAATTCCCGCCCCTAGAATGAACTAAACATACACCGGCTGGATGCACTTCAGGCATGAAGATTTACAAACAGGAATGACACACCTTGTGGTTGCACCATTCTTCCAGGTAGAGTGTCAGTTACACTTTCCCTTTGTGCCGCTGTGGTTGTCAGTGCGCTTGTAGCTTTGCACTGTGACAGAAAACTGTCATGCAGCAGCTTGAAGACTTGTTATGACCCGAGCTAGCCAACAACGCCAATCATCATCTATGTCGGGATGCCTCCCACATGGCAGAGGCTCTGCTGAGGAGTCTTATGCTCCAGATCAGTGTCAATAACACATTCACACACAATGCAATTGTGGAAATGGGGTTGTTTGTGCACCATGTTTCCACAGCAACCCTCACATGGGGACACAAAGCTTGCCTAAATTTCCCTGGGGATCAATAAAGTCTCTATCCATCTCATTCACACTCCGGTTATTGAGCTACTTGCATGTTTTAAAGCCTAAAAAGTTGTTGTCAGCAAGATGACACACAAACACACACACAAACATAATTCCTGATGATTCAACTACTCTCTGCTTTCAGTTTTTTGTCCCCTCTATGCTACAGACTGTGAGTCCCTGTCAGAATCTGTCGGCATGTGTGTGTGCGTGTGCGTGTGCGTGTGCGTGTGTGTGTGCGTGTGTGTGTGTGTGTAAGCTTCTTATGAGGAAGAGCAAATCTGCTCCGACCTGCTGGGTTGAAGACACACCCCCCACACATACACAAACACACAATCTGTCCTAATCACGTTAAAACCAGTGATATGGAGGGAAAATAGGACAGTGTTAGATCTGCTGCCTGGAGGGGGGGGAGAGAGAATGAGAGATTACCGATGGATGTTATATAACGCCTGACATTAGCAAACCTTATCTACGGAGCGATGCGATAACGTCAGCTCAGTCACATCAGTCATGAATTGTTCAAGCACTACAAACTCTCAGGCTGGAGAGCTTGGTTAACCAGTTACACTCACACACACACAGAGACACACACACACACACTGATATAAAAGACCACTTGTTGATGGATAATGTTAGTTTCGGTTCGTCGGCCACATGTGTCAACATCCATTTCCCGGTTGTTGACAGTGAGTCCGGGGGGAGCTGAAGTGTGTCAGTCTCTGTGACAGTCGACAAACAACACAGCGCAGCAACATTAGGAGCCACTGTAAGTTAGCGCTCCGCTAGCTTCACTTTAGCTTGTGTGCTAACAGTACCTCGCTCGTAGAGCCCGCAGGATTTCCAAGTCGTCGAGCCGCGTCCGGGTATTCCCCAAACATGTCTGGAAAGCCTGTTACGCCGCCATAGCGCAGGAAACAACTTTCTAACCGAGTGTCAAGCAAATACCTGAATGTGAAATACATTTAACTGGCTTTGACTCGAACCGACGATATATCCTCTGTACAGGAAATTATGTTGCGTTCATTGTTCCTCGTACATTTCCAATTGGACGCCTGCGTCGCCTACAAGTGCGATACAGTATTATGTCATATCTGACATAATTAGGCATATGTGGTTTTGTGAGTTGGTAGCTGTTGCTGTATTGTTATATGTTGATATTATTAATATTAGAAGTAAGAGTACAATATTGTTATTGTTTCTGCTAGTACTACTACTACTTTTAATAATAACAATAATAATAATAACAAAGTGTGACAACTCAGATAATGAATAGTATTTAATCATATTTGAACAATACATTGATAGTAATACTGTCATAGTATATTCAAGCAATATACTTAACATCCACTTTTTTGTTGGATGATGTAGTTAGCATGATCTTTGACAGTAAACATTACACCTCAGAAACTCTCATAACACCACTCTGTTGTATATGTTTTCAAAATTCCGATTCTCCTCATAGCCCTAAACGCGCCATTAAACTCACATTGAGGTCACTTCCTGTCTTGTGTCTCTGGTTGTCAGATTTTTCATGTTGTTTTGAGACTTTTTGTTTTGAGAGGATTTGCTTTACTAAAATAAAAATGAAAACACACAAACATGTGACGTCTCCAACTTGTAGGACTGTTCTGTGTATTTCTCCAGTGAAGGCTTGTGGTTTATAACGTGTTACTACAACATCTGAGCGTCAAGTTTAAATGTAAATCAATACCGTGATTTTACCGACCATTAGCAGATCGAACCCAATTTAACAAAACTCTTTGACTGAAAGTACAATTTATTAGATTCTATTTTTACTTTGACAATTGTGCGAATTCACAAGTTACTTCAGTTAATAAAAGATGAGTGGATACAATTTCCTGTAATTTGATTTGGTGTCAATATTAAATAGGGAGCTTGTTACCTAATTTCATACAGTTAATATGAAAATCATGTTGGGGACTGAGATCACAGGATATTTATTTCTGCCTCACTGTGTTCAGGATTTTTAACCTATCGCTACATGCACTGGGCACAAGAAGCCTATGTCTATCACTTACATATAAACTGCTTACCCATTTTATTTATTAAGAAGTATTTCCTAGAAAACTGAAATTCATCGGGCAAGCTTTCTCTTATATTGACCTGTATTATCTGGCTGTAGTCACATGTTTTCAATAAATGAGTGAATTAATGACGAATACGATTTGATTCACTAAATTGTGAACAGCTTTATGAATGAATTTTAACAAGACAAATGGGCAGCAGATACCCACTCTAACACTATGCAAAGATATAAATAAATAATCACAACACCCACTAACATCTGACATTAATCTTCCGTGTGAAAGATCACAATCAATATTAACTCTCAGGTGAAATGACTGCAGTGTAGAAATCAATCAGCTTGCGGCACAGATTTTTTAACCTTTCTAAAGGAAGGGAAGACGTGTCCACTTGAACTCGGGTAAATCAACTTATTAGTTATTGGTTATTAGCTAATTAGAAAATAGTCTTCTCTTTCTCAGGTGCCATTGAATGTATGTTTAAGATTCACCACCAAGTGGCAGCATATCACAGCAATGTCACACAATCAACTGACTCACCGCAAACTTCAGTCTAACTTGTACAAATTCATTGGGACGAACATAAAGTAATCTGCATTCAGTAGCATCCAATCAGAGCATAGTGTGTGTCCTATATGAATCTGACATGCAGCCAAACAATATTAGGACAATTCAGCTCTCACTGTGATGCAGTGACAGACCAGAGGGTCTAAATAGAGTTTTATATATATATAGTTATGGTACTAGATAGATAGATAGATAGATGGATACTTTATTATTGCATTGATTTACTGACTGAGTGTGTCATCACAGCCGAGGAATATTCTACTATGGATTTAAACTTTGTTCAGGTTTGTCATGTGTTTACATTTTACATAGATGTACTGTGCATTTAAAAAAAATGTTTTTGTCCATAATTCTTTTGCCCTTTTTATTTTTCCAATTTCACAAAAAACAACTGATATAAAAATGAATGATTTAATAACAGAATTTGGTGTTTTCCAAGGCAGCATTATATTGTTTTTATGGCTTGATTTTATCACTTCATGAGATAGTTCTCACTGACATCATCATTCGGACTAGAGCTGCAACCATTAGTTGATTAGACTGCTGGCTGGTTGCAGTATAGGTTATAATCTGTCAGTGGTGGGACGTGGACCAAACTAAAACTTATAGTATTATCACATAATTTTGTTTCTCAAATATGGTTTCTGTCATTTAAAGTAGTTCTTATCACACTGATGAATGTTCAACTGTTCATTTTTCTGGAAATTTTGGTTTTAATTAGTTACTCGTTGGTATACAAAAAAGGTCAAATGTCACGATTGACAGCAGAGACACACTCAGGATTGGTCGAACAAGCTTATTACTGTGGCTCCATCCCTCGATTGCTACTGTGCTAACTCTGGCTCCAAATAACATCTTTGATGCAAGATGGCAGCGTTCTGGCATGTTAAAGCTTCATTTCAAGATTGTGGGTGCAAGTGGAGATGCTTTGTCCAACTTAATACAACATATATGATCTAATACTTATACTTATATCTAAACTACAGCTCTCTCTTGACTTTAACCAACTTCTGTTTAAATATCTGTCTGTGTGATGATTTGCAGAGCCTGAGAGGAACTAAAGAGAGCAAATCGACTAGGTTTATCAAAACAAGGATTCTCTTCCAAGTAATTTATTTTATCCATTACTAATTTGAAAGTACTGATCAGTGCATATTTAAACCCCTGTCACGCAACTGCTCTTTTTCTTATGTGAAAACAGTTTCCAAAAGGCCACAAGAAATATGGAAAGATGGAAAGGAACAAAATGAGGGAGGTAGAAAACATCTTGTCCATTCTTAAAATAAGTTTCTTATTGATTGGCGAAGTAAGTGCTTTAAGTTATCCATTAAAAGAGCATTCTAAAAACTTTCTTTAGAAATAAGATGTTTTGTCACAGTTACTCATTAGCATTAATATACAGCTTTTTAAAGGCATCATTGTTCTTATTTAAAGTCAGTACAAGGCTTGTCCTACAGTAACCTCTAGTCACAATTGTTGGTCAATTTCTCTAATTACATTACAGCCTGCAGCCATATTTCATTTCTGAAAGGAAACCCCCTTCTGTCCAATGATACTGGCCTATTTCTTTTGATGCAGGCCCCGGATCAGTTTATGAATTAAAAACTGCACATTAGGAATCAGATGAGCAGCCTTTTCACACTGTGTTATTCCAGAGTAGCGATAGTGTAAAAGGGCAGAGCAGCAGAGGAGACAACTGCTTTGAAGCTGGTCCTTCCTCGGGGTGCTCCCACCTTAGCCAAACACGACTGGAAAGCATCAACAGCCAAATTCCAGCCTGATACGCACAGAGCTAAAGCTGCAGCTTCCTCCACTGACTATTGAGCAAAAAGATGTTACTGCAGTCGTCAGATCAGCGTTAGAAAGCCTTCAGCATGTATTTATCCAGAGCCTCAGTGGAACAGCCTTGGTGTGGTTATCCTGCCACCCACTCTGAGCTGTAATCTCTGCTGCTGCTCAGCACAGGAATTTCAGATTGGTGTCATTTCACCGAGACAGTCACTAGGCAAATTAGTAGAGAGGCTTTTATGAGAGCAGGCGGGTAACTGGTCGGCCATGAAAACAAGGTTCATATGTGTTCCATAAAAGCTTTATCCCGATTGTTGTTGTCCATCATTTTGCTGATTTATCACATATTTGATTGAGAATATTTTTAATGCCAGTACAAGGGAGCATCACCCTAAAGGCTGCAATGATCAATACGTCTACAAGAACGATAAGTCAGACGACTACATGCAATGTTAAAGAAGCCGCTCGAGTCATCTGACGCTGCACTTCCCCTCAGCTCGGACAAGCCTCTTTTAGCTCATTGTTTTACTGCCCATAAATCTTCTGCTGTGATTCATCGATCTCATTTAGTGTGTGGCACTGTACTAACACCAAACAACAGAGGGACTCGGCAGCTGCTGTAGCTTGAGGACTGTCCTTAGTAGCTAAAGACCATGTATACTTCACATAGCTGTTAATAACCAATAATGGGCTTATCAGAAATGGTATATGTTAGAAATACTCAATGATGTTACGTCGCTTCATTCACTTAATGTGTATAAAACGAAACGTTTACAAGTGACATTAACTTTCTATGGCCATATGTAAAAAGGTATGACTATGAACCACACTCAAATAAATGTTGAGAAGTAAACATTGCAATATAAAGTGTTAAAGTGTAAAATCACACAGAGAAAAAATAGCTGTCATTTGTAGTTGTGATTCTGCCCAGCTTAGTCCACTGCTCAAAAAACCCCACTAACATCTGGTGATTGTCTGTAGTGTGAATGGAACTGCATTCTCTCCAGGGTCAAATTACTCTAAAGAAGACACAGTTATTTTTTATCAGCTTCAACTCCGAGCAGCAGAGATGGAAATTAGAACACACTGATTTGACAGGACAGCTAGGTGAGAGAGGGCCTCAGTTGTCAGTGCGCTTGAGATGTCAAAAATGACCCAGAGGGGGAAAAAAACATAGTAGCAATCTCCTCTACAGACAATGGGAAAGGAGTCAATGGCCTGTTTTAGTGTGTTTACCTGTGTTTAAAGAACCTGTGAATACCAACTCATTTTGTGTAAACCAATATAGGCCCAATGTTTATTATCCTATTGCATATGCTGTTCTCCACAAACTGCTGAGAAAAGCATCTGGTTTCTGGTTAAATCTGGCTAAATGCTTCACTTTATTTACTAGGTAGTCGCTAGCTTGAGCCACTTATACAATTGCAGTAACGTTGCATTCCTATTCCGCCTCACTATTCTGTATTGAAGATACCAAATGACGACAGTGGTGACAATGAACCAAAAAGATCAACCACCAAGTCATGAGGCCAAAACGATTGGCTAAAAGATGCTAAAACATTCTTAACATTACATTACATTACATTTAGCTGACGCTTTTATCCAAAGCAGCTTACAATAAGTGCATTACACCATGAGGGTACCAACCCAACAAGAATCAAGAAAGTACAATTGGCTTCAAGAAAGCCAAACTACAAAGTGCTAACATGTTGCACATATAAGTGCTACTAAGGGTTTTAAAAAAATGTTTGTATCCAAGGTATAGTTGGAAGAGATGTGTCTTTAGCCTGCGGCGGAAGATGTGTAGACTTTCTGCTGTCCTGATGTAATTGGGGACCTAGTTCCAGTTGAGTGGTGAGGGAGCAGTGAGGGAGCAACAAGCCGATTGGCAGATGCAAAGCAGAGTGAATGGGCGGGGGTGTACGGTTTGACCATCCGTACCATTACTTAACTGTACTACACTTTTTTCTATTATTTTTTTAATGTTAAAATTTATGTCCAACCCCAGCATTAACTTCATTACAAATGCTAATATTGCTGTCTTTGAATATTTGAATGACAGATATTTCCATTTGGCACCATTCAAATGAGCAACAATTTTATTAACAAAAGATACAGCATTTTATTTTTTGTTATTTATTTCTGCAAATAGGAAAATAGCATTTCTGGTATTCAAAAAAAAACAACAACAACAAATACACAGGCAGGACTGAGACAGGAACAGAGAGAATTGCATGTTGAGCGAATACAGGTCTGGATGTAGGTCAGTAGATGCAGCCTGGGGAGGCTCAGACACAAAGAGCACCCTGGTTCAGACAGATAAACATGTCTGACCGTCTGTCCACTCTGAACAGGTTTCTATATTACTAAGAATTGTTGTTTAAAAATAATAAAACCTAGTTTGTCCATAATAAAAGAGACAAAGAAAAGAGGATGGGTGCGATGTAAAAGTCTGCACTGCTACATGCAAAAGTGCTGTACTTTGTTAAGTTCATCCAAAAGCACATATGTTGTTCAGGCTAAGGTAAGATTGCCATTAGCCTGCAGTTTGTAGTCGTAAGTTGCAGTTACAGAAAGGTTATGTGGAGCTTTCGGTTATACTGTCTGTGTGTGAAGCACGGGTGGGTGAACAAGCACCGAAGTGATGAGTTCAAAGAACACATGATAATATTATCTGCACATCACAGTGGAGTTTACCCATCCAGAGAAAATAAGCTTTCCTGTTTTTTGGCATCTTAAGGGTTCTGATACATTTTTAATGGAACGTCCATTATAGCACGACGACCATTTCTCTATTTCCACGAAAACAAGTGCACTTGAAACCAGCAAATTCGGCTTAATGGTTAGAGAATTGGGAAGAGCGGGACTCCAGATCCCGCACCATAATCAGCCTGACACGTCGTTGGATCAGACTGATCACAGATTGATGACGCTACAATCAAACTCACAAAAAAGACCGGACACCTCTCCAGAAACACCACTGAATAGCTTAATGCACTGATCGAAAATCATCTTTGATAAAAAAAAACATCTACATAATATAAAGGCTACAAGCTGTACACGTTGTCCTTAACGTTCAGTACACATTATATTGAGTATATGCTAATACACATGATTGGATAGATGTTAGCAACCTTTTCCAGCTGTTAAAAACTATTAGCTCTTCCTTGTTGCTATAACCAACAGAAAAAAAAGTGTTTACAGTAACTGCTACTGTAAGTAAGAAAGAGCAGCACTTTTTGAACCATCGAGCACTTCTGAAACATGGAGCCAAAATACAATATACAGGCCGAGTAGCTCATAGGCCACGTAAGTCGGCTGCACAACGATTTCCAAGAGATTTTCTTAGAACAGCTTATAAACTGTCACACACTGAGAGTGTAATTATTCATGCTCTCACAGGGCCACAACTGGAATTTCTGGTTTGGCTACCCTCAGCACGGAATCACAGTTCAATAAGAGCAGTCATATGGTAACTTTATCTTTAACAGTAGGATCAAGTGAGGTTTTGCCATATGGACAAAGGCATTGATAGAAAGTAGGGCAGACTGGGACTGAGCAAAGGCATACAAAGGGTCAAAACAGGAAGCATTGTGGTTGGACGAGTAAAGGCCAGGTTCGGATTTTTAAAAACATCAGAGTTTAGGGAGAATTAATCTGTGAGCATAGCCACAAGTTTAGTATGACTGAATCAATGTCTCAGCTTTTACTCTTAATATCAAGAGTCACACTGTTCATTCAGAGTGAACTGTAACTCTGAAAATCGAAAATACTTAGAAGAGTCTTCTACTGCTTTAGTCACAATTTCACCCCACAGGGATGTCACGCTCTGACACATTGATAGCGTCTATCGCATGCCTTATGATTAATACACAAGGCAAGATTGTGATGCTAAAGACAATGTTTCACTTTAACGATACACAAAAATATTGGGAACCTTCATCCGTGTGGACCCTGAAGTTTGGCTTCAAGACAGACGGGCAAATGCAAAAAGTAGGAAGGAGATAATATAATTACAGACGCTCCCATTACTGTTACAGCACCACCCTACACTCAACAGCACCTGGTGGTTTGGAATAGGAACAGTAGTGCAAGCAGAGGTGGAAAAAGGGGGCCTCTCTGTAAGACTTTCTCCCGCTATATATGTTTTGTTTTATGTCTGTCTGTGTTGGAAGGTCAGGAAATCCACTTTTCCTGAGGTGGCTGTTAGCTCTGTATAAGACGAGCTGCTCAGACCAAACAAGTGAAAAGTAAACAGCAGGGAGCAGAGGAGAACGCAGAAACAATGAGTGCGAAAAACAGCAGTCAGCTCTTAAGATTTTTCAGAAAAGTTCTGCCCGTGAAGCACCAAAAGTCCTGAGGGAGACCCTGACCCCACCCTGGTAATAAGCCGCCCTGGGCAGACAGGGTGGGAGGGTGAGGGCAGGGTGCAGGGCCAGTTGAAGGTATCACACGGTGGCTCTGATAATCCTGCTGGGTCTGGAGCCACGGTGGACCTTGGTGTGTTTGGATAAGTGGTCGCTGCGGGCGAACTTTTTCTCACACAGCGAGCACTCGTATGGCTTGATGCCGGAGTGAGAGCGACGGTGACGGGAGAGTTCGTCAGACCGGGAGAACCTGTCGACACAAGAGCAGATGGGTGGTGTAAGGAGAACAGTCACAAAAGAGAAATAAAAGGACGCCATGCTGAAAGGTTAATAACAACATTTATACAATGGGGCAAAAAATCTGTCATTAAGGTTATAGATGGGTTAAGTGTTTATAGAAAGGTGGACATTACTTATGGAATCAATAGGGGAACATTGGGATTGATAACTGAAACTAACAGGGAACTGTACTGCAGTTTATAGCATGAGGTCATCTAATAAAACTTTATAAGGAATATGGACACTCTTTATATATATTGGACTGAACATTCATGTATTTGGGAAAATGATATATATCTTGCGTTTATTTGAATTTTAATAAGTTAGTGTTATTTTGTTTATGTTCAGGGCTGGGATCATTTCAATTAGTTTGGATTTACTTTTATACAGATATGTCAGATTGTTTGGATAAATATGGTCATATAAATGTTGTAACCCCTTGTAAAGGAAACATAAGCTGCAAAGCATTTGATGTTGATGGGGTTGAAAAAATGATAAAATAAAGATTACATTTCAATGTACGTCAATATCTTTTGAAAACCCCTTGAATGACCATGCTGGGACCCATTTCTATAGTTACTTTCATCTGTTTAATTATTCATGCACTAGACGGGGATGACAAATGCCCCACAATACCAAACATAATGAAAATGGTAGCATTCATAGCATGTATACTTTTTGCCAAGAGTCTTACGTTGCAATGATGGATAAGTAAGCTACAGCTGACAGCAAATCCCTGATGATGGTTTGAAATCTCCACTCATCACATTGTACTTAATGCAACTAAACGCTGCAGAGATTTTAATCAGAGCTTATGTTGAGTGATCGTTGGCTAAACTGAACTGAGTCTATATTAATCCCAGGTGAGTGTAACACATCAGTTAATCCATGGTTTACATTTATGACTATCCCGTCATTCAGTCATTTCTTTGCGGTAAGTTGTGTAAAGTCGTTTTAGACAAGAACTCCGGAGGATGTCCAAAGAATTGGGTCCGGACTTTCTCCAGAGTTTGTCTTTCACACATGCACAACACAGCAGGAGATTCTCTGCTCAGACATGTTCACAACAACACAGAAATCTCTGGAGGACGACTGCTCTACCCCTCAGCCACATCCAGCTAAAAGCTTTCCTAACATCTTTGTAAGTGTCTTCTATGTGTGTGAACTGCTTCTTTTATTCGACATATTTATTTTTTATTTTTTATATTTTCTGTCTCTTATGGCAGGATTTCCTGCTTTGTTCTCACATCGGTTCATTCAGACAATTTCCAGGGTATTTACTCAGGGGCTGGCAGGGGGAACTCCAGAGACACTTCTCACATGCAGCCTCTCCAGGATCTGGAGATTCTCTGGAGTTCACTGCATGTCTGAAAGCAGCACCAATGCATGGGCTAGCTAAGACATGGGAACAATAATTGTCCTCCCTTAAAATAACCATTACTGCATTTTCACTGAATGATTAATTACATGTTTACAATCAGGCTAACTCATTAAAATATGCAGTAATTCATTATGGAAAGTGGCATTAGAATGTGCCTGAGGTCACCCCCCTTTGATTGGCTACTTTTTCCCTCTAGCTGTGTTCTTCTTACCCTTGTGGAAATCTTTGTCTATTTTTCTTGGTAACATTTTCCTTGGTAACATCATTTCACTGGTGCCTGAAACAACACAACTCAGAAATGCAGGCCCTTCCATCAACGAGTGGGAAAATCTCCCTATAACTCACTGTATTCCTTAAATGTTCCAGTGTATATACTTAAGGGGGATTTATTGGCAGAAATTAAAATATGATTATATGATTTTAATAGCGCAAACTCACCTGAAACAATTGTCAAGTTTTACTTTTCTTAGAATGAAACCTTTATGTTTCATGTTTCTACAGTTGCTCAGAATGGACAAACCATACACTAGCTCTGGAGGACCTTTCTTGTTTTTATGTTACCTGTAGGCCATCATACATTCTCCTGCAAGCTCATAGATGCAAATAAATCCTTAAAACTGAAACTTTAATCGAAACCCTTGATCTTTGTAACAATTGTTAAACAGTACAGTTCACATTATGTCACATACCTCCAGCCACACTCAGGCCAGTTACACGTGTACGGCTTCTCTCCTGTGTGCCGGCGGAAATGAGCCTTCAGATGGCTGCTCTTGGTGTACATCTTCCCACAGCCTGGGTGCGCGCACTTATGGACCCTCTCTGTAGGAGGCCCTCTGCTCACCCGAGGAGCCATGGCCTTCAACAGACCACTGGCCTGGGAACTAATCGCAGCCAGACCCATAATCTCTACAGTCCTCATTGTGATGGGCAGAGGGGCGATCTTCACATACTTCTGGTCAGCTGACTTGAGATCTCCACTGTTTAGTGATAAAATAGTGGTGGGGCCGGAGGGCCCCTGGGGGGCTAGCAGGGTGACATTTTGTCCCGTGGCGCCCTGGAGCCCCATGATGAGATGAGTGAGCCAAATGCTGTTTTGGGCCGCGGGGGGAGAGGCTGCCGGGTTCTGAGGCTGGGCCAGAGGTAGGGACTGGAGCTGGAGAACCAGCGGAGCACCCAGGAGCATGGAGGGGGTTAAGTTGGATGGTGAGGGGGTTACTTGGCCAGAAGGGGAAGGGTCAGCTGGGCTGGGGCTGTTTTGCTCATTGTGAGGTGTGTTTGGGCTTGAAGTGCAATGGGAGGCACTCATCCCTTCATCACTGTAGGTGTCTGAAGAGGAGGACGGGGGCGTAGTGGAAGATGGAGAGTTACCGGAGCTGCATGGGAGAGGGCAGTCCTCCTCTTTTGGGACCATTAACACCTCTTTGACCAGCTCCATCTTCTCTCTCAAGAACTCTTCTATGTCCTCCATGGTCGGGGAGAAATGGGAAGAGGGGTCAAAAGAAAATTCTGGCATATTAGGGTCCTGACCCTCAGGTTCCTCTTCTTCTGCTGCCTCTAGAAAAATATGCAGGCGAGAGCCATCATCTTCATCTTCCTCCTCCTCCTCATCTTCGTCCACTCCGAGGCTGGGGCTGTGCGTGATCCACAAGTCCCCTGCCTCAGGGCTGTCGCAGGAAGCCAAGCTCGCTCCCTCGCTGCAGGCTCCGTCTCCCAGGCCGAGGGAGCACATGCTGTTGCTGCTGCTGTCCCTGAACAGGTCATTCTCCAGACTCAGCGTTCTGCTGCTGAGAGACACCATTGATGCAGGCCAAACACAGAGGAGAGGATGTTGAGGAAACTTGACCCAGAAGCCGAAGCACAAAAACCTGCACAGGCAACATCAAGAAAGGATGTTATTAAACAGCCTTAAGTATGAGCAGAAATTTACCCAAATACATTTAACCCTCTGCTGTGAGTTAATTAACAATACATTATTTTTTTATATCAGTAAAAGAAAACATATCACATGATGGTGAATATCTCAGATGACAGAGTTATATCATCAGTTGTGTCCTACGGGTGTGTCTTGCTCAGAGCAGTCACTGACATATTAACCTGTCGGTCCCTTCAGAGCCACGCTGCCACTTCCAGGTCGTATATGATCAGAAATTATTTACAAAAGTCTGTGGTGATTTGATCAAACACAGCTTATTATGGAATTATGCACGATTTTGCACATAACAAACTATTATGATTCATGTCTTAAATTAGATATTGATATGGGCCATTTGTACTAAGGTCATTTTAATCTCAGGGCCCCAATATTAAGACTTTTCTGTTGCTACTAGTGGTGGGGAAAAAAATCGATTCTGTTCAGTATCACGATATTTTGCACCCGCGATTATATCTGTACTGTAAAACAAAGTATTGCAATATTTTTCTTTTTTTTTTTTACAATTATATATGTAACAGCCCCTGGCTGGCAAAGCATGACGAGGAGAGTTTCAGAGTTTAAAAGATACCTAGTGTGTATGCAGAAAGGATGTTCTCCACTGCAGGAGATATAGTAACGGCCCAGAGGAGCACTTTAACATCTGAGCATGCTGACCAACTCCTTTTTCTGAACAAAAATGCCAATATTCCCAAATGAATTTAACATTTTGGGTCATGACCTTGCAGCCAACTGGACTGGACTCTACAGTACACATTTGTTTATTTTTCTCAATTTGATTGAAGCTCTAGGTTACTCTTATTTATATGATTATTCTCAGGTTTATGTTACTCTATTATGTCTGCTTGATGTTACTGTATTGTATTTAAATAATTTTAAGTTATGTGCTGGGAGCTCAGCGTTCATGTGAGAGGTCTCCTATTCAGAAAATAATTACAAAGGTCCTGTGTCCTGAATGTTCAAGGACAAAGTTTTTGCACTACCCTTTCTTAGTTTTTGCACTTCAGTTAATGTGTAGAAGACAATGTTGTTCACAGAATTAAATGTGACATTTGAAGTGAGTTGAGCAGTCTTATTTCCCTCTTTTTGTAATGCCTTTGAATAATATGGGGGACATGAATCGCAATACTTGCAGTATCGCAATATATCGCAGTATCGCAATACTATTGAATCGTGGCCCAAATATCGCAATGCTATTGAATCCTCACATATTTGCCAGTTCCCACCCCTAGTTACTACCATGTGAAAAGTTAGATATTGATATCTTGTTAATCTTATCACGTTTGGTACAATAGACAGATAGATGGAAAGATAGATATTTCACAATACAAATTACTAGAATAAAGTTAAACTTGAAGTAGCTGGCAGACCCCTGTGAGTGTCTCAGTGTCGTCTATCAGGTCCCCTAATTCAACAATTGCCCAAACTTCAAAGATGACTCATCAGACCTGTTTTGTTAAGCTCACATCATGGGATATCTCTTGAGGCAACAGCTCAAATTGACCCAGTCAGTGTCCCATGATGTGGTGAATGACGCTCAACTGACATATTAACCTGTGGGCCCCTTCAGAGCCACGCTGCCACTTCCAGGTCGTATATGATCAGAAATTATTTACAAAAGTCTGTGGTGATTTGATCAAACACAGCTTATAATGGAATTATGCACGATTTTGCACATAACAAACTATTATGATTCATGTCTTAAATTAGATATTGATATGGGCCACTTGTACAAAGGTCATTTTAATCTCAGGGCCCCAATCATTAAGACTTTTCTGTTACTACCATGTGAGAAGTTAGATATTGATATCTTGTTACTCTTATCACGTTTGGTGCAATAGACAGATAGATGGAAAGATAGATATTTCACAATACAAATTACTAGAATAAAGTTAAACTTGAAATTAGGGCTGGGCAAGTTAACTCGTTTTAATCGAGTTAACTCATCACTTATTTAACTCAATTATTTTATCTCGCATTAACTCAGGTTTGATTATTTATTGTTTAATTGTGAAAGTCAGGCTTTTATTTTGTGAAAGTCTGTTGCTGACTGCTGTGGAACCGGAAAAAAATAAAATAATTGGCGGATAAACAACCATGGATAAGGGTACGGAGCTTTCACATGGCCATTTTCATTTTAAAGTCCTTCCAGACGGCGGAGTCGACAGAACCAAAGTAATTTGTAGCCACTGCCATGGCGAGTACTTCCAGTCTAAAATATCACCTAAATGCAAAACACACAGTTGATATCAGCAAATCATTCAACGAAACAGCGAGTGGAGCGAGGCTTCGGCAGACTACGTTAGACGCAGGGAGGAGTATAGATTTTTCATAACGAAGAGGATAACATTAATGCCCTGGCAATGAGCTTTAATTTTGTATTTGCTTTGATAACATTGTTAAGTTGAGATTTACACTGAATATTTTATTTAACTGCTACTGTATTAAATGCTGATGTTAAAAGTGTTTGCACAACATATATTATGGCACTTTCGTTCATATGGCAGGACATTGAAAATAAAATTGCGCTATACACTACTTTTTAATTCATTATTGGATTTTGCGTATACAAATGCGATTAATCAGGGAAATCATGCGATTAATCGCAATTAAAACTTTTAATCGTTGCCTAGCCCTACTTGAAATAGCTGGCGGACCCCTGTGAGTGTCTCAGTGTCCTCTATCAGGTCCCCGGACCTCGAATAGGACAGCAGAGTCTAAACAGAGTCCAAACAGAGTCCTCCCCCCCCGGTAACACCGTCTCCATGGGCTTATGTACAGGCTGGTTGTTGCTGCTGTCAGACCGCCAGGCACATGTTGCAGCGGGGCCTCGCACTCCAAAGTGCGTGGACCAGGCGCTGCACAAACACGGCCCCGCACTGTGACGCACCCAGAAACATGTGGGGGGGGGGGGGAGAAGTCCCTGTGAGGAACGCATCGTCCCGCACAGACTCACAACACGCTGCTTGTGAAGGAGGCGCGGTCGACAGCGAGGCGCCTGAACGCAACTGCGCCTGCACAGGAATCAATCCACCAGCCTCAAGTTCGCCTGGGTCATAAAAACAGGATCTACTTCTCCTCAGCCTCCGTCTCCGCGGACGAGGATCCCGGACATTCGGCTCGACCTACCTTGCTCGGCTCGGCGGAGTAACCCAGCGCCGTCGATCGCTCGCTGTATCTCGGCCTTTCCTGTTCTCCTCCGTCGTGTTGTTGTCGTGGAACGCTCACACATCCCGTCCTTGCCACGGCTCCATGTTGGCATTCCTTCTCCCAGCGTCACGTGACCGCATCGCTGCACAACTCGGAGGCACGGGTCCTGCTCCGCGCTTCTGATTGGCTGCGATCAACGGAGGCTCGCCCTAATAGTCGAGCCCCGATTGGCTGCCGCTCGATAGAGTCTGACTGCCATGTGTTCATGGTGGATCACAGCGTGCATGGATACAATGTGGTCTATTGATGGCGTACACAATAATGGAGGCACCTATTAATGTAAGAAGTAAGTATTGACAATAGATAGATAGATAGATAGATAGATAGATAGATAGATAGATAGATAGATAGATAGATAGATAGATAGATAGATAGATAGATAGATAGATAGATAGATAGATAGATAGATAGATAGATAGATAGATATAGACAGAGTACTTTATTCATCCCCGAAGGAAAATTAAGTTGTCATAGCAGCCGGTATATTTGAATACAATAAAATACAATACAATAGAATAAAATTAAAAATATTGAGGTAGAAAGAATAAAAAAAACCGAAGCACAAGATAAAATACAATAAAATACGCAGATAAAGTGCAGTGGCAAGATGATGGTAAAAGTACTGATGATATGATGGTAATGGTATTGTTAGACAGTATATAAGAATAGTACAGTATATATAGTATATAATATATATTTATATATGATAGTAATTATACCAATATAAAAGCAGTATATGGTAATAATGGCAGCAACAGTATATATAATAATAATAGTAATGGTGATATAATATCGTAATTATAACATGTACACATGTATAAATATGTGTATATAGACTTATGTATACAAAGAATATACAGCGATCACAGCGTGCATGGATACAATGTGGTCTATTGATGGCGTACACAATAATGGAGGCACCTATTAATGTAACAAGTAAATGGATTTGTATTTATACAGCGCTTTTCTAGTCTGATGATGACCACTCAAAGCGCTTTACAGTACAGTTTCACATTCGCCCATTCACACACACATTCATACACACATTCATACAGTGCATCTACTTGCAGCACTTTGTTATTCTATGGGGGGTTATTGAGGGTTCAGCATCTTGCCCAAGGACACTTCGGCATGCAGATGGTTCAGACTGGGGATCGAACCGCCGACCTTCAGGTTGAAGGATGACCACTCTACCCCTCAGCCATGATGATATGGGGGTTGTATGAAGCTGAGGTGGTAAGTGGACAACTGGGCTTTGTCTGCACCACGCAGGGTATTTGGGCAGGTCAATGGACCAATGTGGTTGGACAAGGTTCAGTATGTCTGTGGTTGGCTCTAAGCTTGTCAACCTGGAGGAGGTGGTGGAGGACAGGATGCTGGCAAAACTGCTGGCAATCATGGACAATCCCTCTCACCCCCTCCACAAAACACTGGACAAGCTAAGGAGCAGCTTCAGCCACAGACTCATTCAACCCCGCTGCTCTAAGGAACGATACAGGAAATCGTTCCTCCCAACCGCAATAAGACTGTACAACTCCTCTACCTCTGTCAGAGCCACCATCACAGAACTGCACTAAACCTGTCTCCTTGCACTCTGTACCCTGTACAACACTCCGCTCCATATACACTTACTTCACATCATATGTGATATGTGTTCATATAAACCATATTGATATTATATATCATTTTATACAATAATATTGTCTTTGCACACTCTGTCTACATATTCCTACACTCATAGTATATTATATTACCTATTGTATAGTCAAATACTTATATTCATACCTCTACTATATATCATACTCTCTGTATATTCTTTGTAAACATAAGTCTATATACACATATTTATACATGTGTACATGTTATAATTACTATTATTATATCACTATTACTATTATTATTATATATACTGTTGCTGCCATTATTATTATATACTGCTTTTATATTGGTATAATATATAAATGTATATTATGTTATATTATATACTATATATACTGTACTATTCTTATATACTGTCTAACAATAACATTGTATCATCATATCATCAGTACTATTAACATCATCTTGCCACTGCACTTTATCTGCCTATTTTATTTTATTTTATCTTGTGCTTGTGTTTTTTATTCTTTCTACCTCAATATTTTTTATTTTATTCTATTGTATTGTATTTTATTGTATTCAAATATACCGGCTGCTATGACAACTTAATTTCCCTTCGGGGATGAATAAAGTACTCTATCTATCTATCTATCTATCTATCTATCTATCTATCTATCTATCTATCTATCTATCTATCTATCTATCTATCTATCTATCTATCTATCTATCTATCTATCTATCTAAGTAAGTGATTCGAAATCCTCGCCATCAGAATAGCTTCAAAGATCTGAAAGCCTGGGGAGGAAGTGCACTCCTCTGCTGCTTAAGATACATTTTACATTTTTATTTAACCCACACACATGCACAAACATGCAAAGGCACACTCATGCAATTGAGGGAAATTTGTCAGAGCACACAGAACACATCCAGGTAGGTTTTTGTTGAAACTCTGTGGAGTCGAACCTTGGAGTCGAACCAGCATCGAACTAGAGACCTTTTTTCTGCCACTAGTCCACCGCACACATCCACAGACATGCACAGGCACACTCATGCAAGGGGAAATTCAACCTCTGCTTTTAACCCATCTGGTGCCAGACACATATGTTAGGGGAGTAAGGTGCCTTGTTCAGGGGCACTAGACAGGGTATGGAGAATCCTCTTGGATTTTTGGACAGATCAATCCAGGTTTGTCTTTTTGTTGTTTCTCCTTGAAGTCGAACCAGAGACCTTTTCTGCCCATAGTCCAAGTTTCTGCCACTAGTCCACCGCCTCTCTGCTTGTGTTGGGTTTGATGTTTGCTGCTGAGCTCACATGCAGAGAACCACTCAGACTTACAGCATTGATTCCCATGAGGTTTACCTCCTTCCTCCTTCCCTAGATGGAAAGATAGATATTTCACAATACAAATTACTAGAATAAGGTTAAACTTGAAGTAGCTGGCAGACCCCTGTGAGTGTCTCAGTGTCGTCTATCAGGTCCCATAATTCCACAATTGCCCAAACTTCAAAGATGACTCATCAGACCTGTTTTGTTCAGCTCACATCATGAGATATCTCTTGAGGCAACAGCTCAAATTGACCCAGTCAGTGTCCCATGATGCAGTGAATGACACTCAACTGCCACAAGCAAATGATTTTAACATATCAAAATGGAAAAACAACACAACACACAGAGTCTCTTGTGTGTTTTTATGTTCATGAAGTAAATCAGTCACTACAAAGTGTGTCTTTTCAAGAGTCTTTGTTAATGGATCAAGTATAACACAGTACAAATGAAAACATACTGACCCACAACATTCACATCACCCAAACATAAACAAAAAACAGTTTATAAGACACTTCGATGGGTCATATGTTTATTCATGTACAGTATATGTGGACTAGAAATAGAACTTATCCTATGATATTTATTGTTTAAGCATTATTATTCATTATCTGTTTAAACAGCAGCCTCCTCATATGGATGTTCCCTGCGGAATTGTATACATCTTGTATAATGCAAAATAAGAGGAGAAAGTTTTGCCAAAAACAATGTACATCAACTTTATTTCAATTCTATATCGTGTTAAATTTAAACTCAGTTTTGTCCCTGGGTCAAGACTGAAGTCACTTTATGACGCAGTTGATCAAGTTTACTCAAGACAACTGCCATACATTGGGGCTTTTGGGGGTTCTGAGGGTCCGGGGCCCTCCAGGTACCTGCCCACTCTACCAGGTTGGTGGTGCAGCCTAATTGATGCTACGTCTCTTGATTCTTTTACACTTACAGTTCAGATAAGTGAAGATGCTGTAGATGTATATCTGCTATGACTGACATCAGTTTCCCAAGAGCCTCTGTAATGAAATGGTATGGCCTCCCTGAACAAACAATGGCTCAACTGGAGACATATTAGAGGGGATACCAAGACAATAGATGTTCAATGAAAAATAAAGAGTTTTTTTTCATTTAAACCAATCATAATCAGATGTGACAAAAGAACAAAGTGAGTTGGATATGTCAATGAAAAATTAAAAATGTAGGTCTAACTGCAAAATAAGACACTGCTTAATTATCCAACAAGAGGATAATTAAGCAGTGTCCACTTCTTATAGGCAATTGTTCCCCCTTTTTCAATGCTTCCGCAGCTTCCACGCCTCCACGAGTGTTGAGACACTGGTACAGGAAGAAAGAGAGAGAGAATGAGAGAGAGAGAGAGAGAGAGAGAGAGAGAGAGAGAGAGAGAGAGAGAGCTCTGCAGCTACTTCAGAATAATATCTTGTCATTAGTGAGTCTTCCTTAAGCAGTTCTACAATATACTTTCACTTTTATTGCTTGTGTGGATGTTTTGTACTGAGATTTTTATAAACTGTCTATGGTGCAGTGTGTTCTTCCCACCTGGTTTACATACAATGAAGTTTTATGGTCAATGTTTTTTCCGTAAAATGAAACTGAATTTGCTTCATTACTGTTAATGTGAGTGTCTTAGATGTATGTAGATGTTTGACTGATTTACCTAACTGCTTTTATTTTTTAAAGCATTGCATGTTGACTGTTTCCGAAGTCTGTTAATCAATCAACACAATCTTCAGACCCTTGCTCAAAATAAAAGTTCTACAATTCCACTCAAACAACATGAACGTTGTACTTATACTTTGAAGACATGTGGCCAAACGGGAAGTTATTCTATGAATGTTGTTGGCATTATGGAAATCAGCAACCGTCAAGGGTCATTTTCTGTGTTTGTGTGTCAGTCCGATATGGTGTAATGATAATAATCCGATTATCATCATGATAGGGAATCGATTTTGCCCTGCGGTATGATCCCCAAGATATAGTTTTATCTGAGGACGCAGAATAAGACTATGGATATGTTAAACTTAGTCCATGGACTGAAGGCACTCCCTTCTCAGGGCTTTGTCTTTCAATGGAAACTATGGCTCTCAGTGAAAAAGTTCACAACACAAACACCCTTTGTTTCTAGACTCTGATATGCAGGTTAGACAAGAGCTTGTAGAGCCATCACAGTCTCTGCCCTGCTTGCCAGTGACAACAGGGAAAACACTCTGATACGGAAACTAGCGCTGGGTCAAATGATGTCAAGGTAACAGGATGAAATGAAACATGCATGGCTGAAAAGTCTCAAGCATTGCAATCCTCTTCTCCAGATGTCTTCTGGTTCTGTTTGAATGGTGCTGTTCCACTGTTTACAGGTCATTGTTAAGTTTATTCTGGGAGTGCAGGTGCTCATTAAAGAGGATGGTTTCCATTCAGATTCAAGTGTAACTTAAGCCGTTTTTCAGTGATGTCCTTTCGGAGGAAACCCATAGAATTGGGTCTTGACTTTCTTTAGAAGTTTTCTTTCGCACATAAACAATGCAGCAGGAGATTCCCCGCAGTGGCGCGTTCACAACACAGTAATCTCCTTTGTTCAGGTGAGGGGTGTTGCAGCAGGCAGAGGCAGGACCTAACGTATTAATTCCACTGCAAAGATCACTTGATTTTGTTTCGGGCACATCGACACCCGCGTCAGCTACGATCTGCAAAAGCTCTCTTGACATCTCATTGTGCTTTTTCACCCTGAGACAAAGGTTTTCTTTCTGTAATTTTCTATTTTGCATCTGTCTCTTGTTAAAAGGTTACAACACACCAACTCACTTGCAGTGAGTACTGCGGAGGACCTCTTGCTTCCTTCTCACATTGGCTCCTCCGAACTTTCTGCACAATTTATACTCGGGGGGGCCCAGTGGGAGAAATTCAGCAGAAACTCCAGAGGCTCTCACTCGAACATTTGCGCTCACACATAAACCTCTTTAAATTAAACCTTTTAATTTCCTCTGAAACCAACACAGGACACTTGAAGGAGAATCTTTTATTGTCCACACACAGGAAATTTGACTACTGCTTAAACCTATCTGTAAAATAAACATGCACACTCACACACAAGCCCACACAAGCCCACACATAACCACACGTATACACACACACACACCAGCAGTACACATCTGGAGGAAGCAGGGGACAGCCATGCTACAGCCCTAGGGAGCATTATTAACGGCACATCTAATGCAGAGGGAAGACAAAGTGTTTCCCTGCCACATAACTGTCTTTCTGCCACATACATGATGAATCAAGCTAAACTACACATATAATGAAGGGAGGGAGGAGGCGATGAAGGGAGGGAGGATGTGATGAAGGGAGGGAGGAGGTGATGAAGGGAGGGAGGAGGTGATGAAGGGAGGGAGGAGGTGATGAAGGGAGGGAGGAGGTGATGAAGGGAGGGAGGAGGCGATGATTTACTGTTTTACTATTTAGATTGAAAAGTACAAGTGTCATTATGCAATAAGTAAGGGAAAACAGGACTAAGTCAAAACACACTCATACACAGTCCTTGTTTATAGTGCCTGTTTATATTGAACAACATGACACAAACATCTGGGGTTTGACATTTCAAAATTGTTTGCTTTTGTCTCACTTTAGGTTTTATCATTGAACACATACACACACACACACACATAAACACACCAAACGCCTGCACCTCGCTCCCCCCCACATTTGTGTCTTCTCTGTGGAATTTTTGTACCAGCAGTGTCTTTATAAAAGTCATGCAAAATACACAACCCACATTTAGGATCATTTTAGCCACAATACTGGTTGCAGAGACGCAGGTGAACCACATGAGAAAGACGCTGAAAATAATCTTAACGTTTAATGGGTCCAGCTCCAGTAGGCCCATTACCAGTTTCCCTCTCTAGGGTAACCTAAAGAAATGCTTAATGAACACCATTTATCTATCTAATTCCAGAACTCTGTCTGTCTGTATGTGACTCGCATATCTCAAGCTACCTTCAACTAATCGGCTTCACACTTGGACCAGAGGAAGTGCAGTGTCCAATTTGGTCGAAATTGGATACATGGTACATTCAATATTGATTAAATACATATAAACAGGCAGCTAGCATTCGATAGCGGTGGCAGCTGGGATTCATAAACGTAAGTTACCATGTCGATCCTGACAACAGCAGGTCTTTACCGGGGCTCATGAACTTCAGGTCACTTTAACACATTTTAGAAAGACAGCTGCATTCAGAATAACCACAGACCAAGAAAAAAGCCCATTCCAAACACGATTATTTGTCTTTCTATGCTAGAAATATGCTGAGAATCTTCTCCATTTTGAAATCACTTCCTGACAAGGTATTTCAAAAACATGATGTGATCAAATAAAAAAACTTCTATAAGAGTGAAGTCAGACATTCACCTTGGCATGTTCATGCCTCATATGAGCCACAAAGACCTCCCTGGAACTGAAGAGGGTACTGCAGTCCCCACATCTGTATCTTAAGCTTGGAGGGCTCTTGAGACCTGCTGAGGATTTACTGTTGCTTTTCTTTTGTGGCAAACTTGAAGGTTTCTTTTCTCCCTTGTCTTGACGATTAACATTTCCTCCATCTTTTTTGTTGTTATTGCTGGTGTTAGTGCTGTTATTAGAATTTGTGGGCTTGATGCTGAGAGGAAGGTTGATGACCAAGTTTGGTGGACCCTCGATGGTCTTCAGGGTTCCATGAATGGCCTGGATGAATGATCCACACATGCAGATTTAATCATATTTCTGAATTTATATCATTAAGACTGGTATGCAAAACATTTCTAGAGAATTTAAATAGAAATCGTTTAATTTTGCATGATGTTTTGTTGCAGACTTAATGATGATGTTCTTCAATCCTACTTTGATATGGTCCAACATGAGCTGTTTCTGTGCGTAGTGCAAGGAGCAGTCGGGGCATTTGAACACTGAGACTTTGGGATTGACAACATGCTGGTCGAAGTGTGCGCAGAGCAGGGACTGCTGAGTGAACACACTGTCACACATGGAGCACTTGTAGATCAACCTGAAAAATACACACAAAAGTGTACTATGAATTGACTGCACGACGTTACAATACTCAATTGGTACATACATACTGAAAGAAGTGTTAAGCGAATCCCAGCTGTTACTTGAGTTGTGTTCTTAAGAAAACATGTTAAGCTCCGGTTAAGCCACCATGTCTAAAGGCCAATTTATGCCTCTCCGTTTTTTCTATTACGGACAGATAAGACCACCCTATCCGTCGTGAAACGCCCTCTCCGAGTGCTTCGGACAGCTTTTCGTACACATCTGATTTTTCTAACTATCCGTCTTCATGTTTGAGACCCGACGGACCGCTCTTGGCTGTGATTGGTCCGCGAACGACATCATTTCCGTATGACGTCATTTCCGTATTTCCGGACCTCAAACTTCCTGTTTACTTGTAGCCACAAACACAAACACAACCACAGATATGAACACAACTATGATTCTACGATTAATGTGACGTGTGTGTTAAGCCAGCGGAGTTGTCCGGCTGACGGTGGCTCGTTCGAGCACTGAGGGCATGTGTGCACGGTCACATACGGTTATAACGAGCTTTCAAAACGGCGCTAGCAGGCTAGGCTAGCGGGCTAGGCTAGCCACCATGCTAACTACGGTGGTAACAGTGCAAGAACCCGCCGTCACGACTTTAATTCCACTTCTATCATGACACTGTTTCTATAATACCGTCAGGTTAGAAGCAAACACTGGATAGTAGTTGTTAGTGCCGGGAGTCCCTGCTGACTGTGTGTGGAAGCTGGGGGGGAGCTAGCTCCGGTTAGCTTCTAGCTACATGTAGCCTCAAGCAGATTCAAGCTGTGGAATCAGCAACACAGTTCGGAAACAAGACCGGGGAATCGCTGCGCTAAGAAACGATGACATCAGCATCTTGACCCGCTGGGTGTCACTTTATTTAGTTCTGTTAGTTGCCATGGTTCAGTGTGTGGGACGCAAGCTAACATGTCAACGGAGACACGTGGACTTCTTCTTCCCAAATGGGGTAGGCTTCTCTGAGCTCGTCTTCCGTTGCGCCACCTATGGGTTTGGCGGGGAATTGTTTTTAGACGGATAGTCGTCGGAGAAGTAAAAATCAAAAAGACTCTTTGTCCCCCGCTGAGACCTCTCCGAGAAACGGATACGTAGAAGTATATAAGAGCCTTAACTCCAACAAATCCTGCTACTGACGAAGCAGCGATGAAGGTTTTCCTGAGAGAAAGGAATTGGACATGGGTGTTGGGTTACAGGGAAATGTGTCAGTGTGGAAGGAAGAGCGATGATGTGACGTTGGAATAAAAGGGTTCGTCTGTTGTTATTATTATTATTAGGAAACTGAAATAAGTGTTTAGAGTCCCAGCTGTTGATGAGTGTTTTGTTTCACATAAAGACATTAAACCTTCAGCTGCAACTTATGTTTTAAAGAAACTTTTGATAATAAAATTATGTCAGATCAGGATATGAAAATATAATTTAATGTATTGAAATATACAGTTCAGCTCAGTGTAAATGGTTTAAATTCAGATGGTAATGCAGCTTTAGGCTTGAGGCACAACAAGAGCTGAAACCACACAGAGAACCTGCTCCTTAACACCTGAATGATCAGTAGTGCTGATGAGGGATAGTGTCAGTGAAAGGTTGCCATATGGAATAAAACAAACTCAGGTTAAGCCGCCATGTCTTACACCCACAAATCCTGCAACTGATGACTCAGCGAGGACGATTGTCCTTAGAAAAATGAATTGGACATGGGTATCGGGTCAAAGAGAAGTCAAAGGAAATGTGTCGATGTGAGGTTGGAATCTTCTTGAGTAAAGAGCTTTTGAATTATCTGTGATTGAGCATTGAATTTAGCATTGAAATTCAAGTTTTTGTACTTCAGAAGGCATAACAGTTTCCGTAGCCTTTACTGAATTCTGTATTCAATGTTGCATAAAATTGAAACAGATTGCGTTGAGAACTTTTTATATATCACAAATTTTGCAAAGACCTACTTGGGCTCTCCAGCCTTCACTCCTGGATGCTGTATATGTGCATGGGAATGTGTGCCAGGCGCAGTCTTGAAGGCCATGGGGCAGAGAGCACATTTGTAGAAGGTCTCACAGTGAGCGCTCTGGATGTGGGACTTCAGCGTTGCAACATTGGCGAAGACCACATGATGGCAGCTGGAGGGAGACAGGGGGGAAAAGGGAGAAAAGGTAACAGTCACACAGACTTGAACGTTAATTCAATTTAATTCAAATGATCAAATGATCTTTTTAAAATCTGTTTGATGTATTGTCATTTAGCTTGGCTTAGCTTAGCAGATGAAACAAGGTTAAAAGGTCACAAATAAAATCTGCGTCTCAAAAAGAAAACACTAATGAAGCTCAGCATAATGTCTATCAGGAACGTCATCTTTCTCATTTATTCACAGTTCTCTGTTTTTCTAATCAGCTGATTGTGGGTATTGTTTCAGTAATCCAATCAGATTTCTCTATGATCTCAATCAGCCGATCAAACTTCGATATCTGCTCTCTTCTCATTTCAATGATTCCCTATGACCCTGCTAACCCAAACCCCCATTTCGATCCGTTTTTCATATCCAGAGCCTTGGTTGAGCCTAGCGGAGTCTCAACTTCATGGGGTACAAAAGTCTCTCATTAATAAATATGGCATTCTATGCCAAGCCTGAACAGCTCTATGTGTCAATATTTTCTCAGTAATTTTTTTTTTTTCAGGCAAAACGCACGCAACGCTTCAAAATGCATGTGCTCTGGGACGCCCAGTACTGCTTTGCAGTCCTAGAAATTTTAGAAATTGTATTTTATAGTTGGTACTTTGCAGGGTTGAGTAATTCTGGTTTTAATTATTGTTTTTATTAATGTTATTAGTTGACTTTACATGATTTTTTGAAAGTATTCCTTTTCGATTCACATTCGTTTTCCCTTTCCTGCTTCGTGTCAACATCTGCACATAAACACATAGCTCGAAGCAGCAAGTGGTTAACTTTTCTTAAAGAAAATATTGGAAGTATTTGGTTTAAAAAAAAACTGTTGGTAAATAGACTATCATTGGTTGGCCGTGTCTGCTTAATCTTACACGTCCACGTAAACAAAATAAACAGATTTAAAACAAGTCGAGATGAAAAAACACACAACACAACCAATTATATAAGCAAACGCAAAAACAACTTTCAGCCAACACAACCAAAAACAAACACTGTGTCGTGGACTACTGCATATTCGCGCACACAATTCACGTTTTTCAATGGACCTCACCAAATGGAACCCAGGGTAATCAGGCCCAGTTTTCCAGTCACTATAATGCCAATATAATTTTTGCAAAGGTATTATATATCTATATATTGCCAATTCCAATCCTCAGTCGCCCTTTGTGCTGACTCAACACAACTTAGAAGCTGTTGAGTCTTTATATATATATTGTACAAACTGGCTAATGTGCACTTTGCCGTACCTACAGGCAAGATACCCTAGAGGTGTATTGTCACCCTACTGGAAACAAATGCAAACACAACTCCAGGCCCCTTCAGTAAAGATAGTCTAATGATAAATAAACAGGCTTACATGTAGATGTGTGGACAAGCTGGCGGGCAGGTTTACAGGCAGGTAAACATCCAGGCAGTTACAAAATACAGCTAATAGACACAAAAGGTTCATAAACCGACAAACGGACGAGGAGCTGCTGACAAAGGCAGCTGTAAATACAGTTTTTTGTATATTTTTTGTGCAAGAATTAAAATTAAATATGAATTTCAAAGTTTAAATCTTTAATGCTTTGCAAGTAATGTCACATTTGTAAATGTTTTATGAGTCACTATATACACAGTTAAAAACAGAGACAACGTTCATTTTTATGATTGGAAAAAAAATTTAATATGTTTTATTTAAAATACACCTGATACACCTGTAACACCTCTAACTGCACTGGCAAAGCAACAATGCAACTGTATGAGGCCCAAACTGTTCTTTGAAAAAGTATTAATTATGAATTTGCTCACCTTGAAATGACCTTGCTCATCTCCTGATGACATAAGCAGCGGGCTAGTTTCCAATCATTTAAATGGTGCGATGTTTTTAAATTGCAAAAGCATGAAACATTACTGCTTTTACTTGCTAAGCTAAAATAAACTAAGCTATGGTAACCAGCTGCCGGACTACTTGATCTATAGCACGTTGTGACCCGTAGGTTGTCAATGATCTTTGCCAGGCCTTTCCAAATCTTCATCTCTGACAATCAATACTTTTGATTGGATCTAACTTGACTCATATTGCATGTACTGCACATTTTGTCCACGTAAACCGCTTCCTAAAGGTTGTATCGTAATAACAGCAAGGGGCAGTTTTGTAACCAAGTGCGAGCTATAACATCATTGTTCCTGTGACAGGTGAGATGGAACAGAGACTTTAACGGCTAAAATCAACACGTTGTAAATAGTAGTTTAACAAAAGAGACTTGGCCTTGCGTAAAACAGCAATGCTCCAAGTTTAAAATGGTAGAGAGAGAAAATAGACTGTTTCTAGCTACTGCTCATCTGAGAGCTCCACCTGCTTTCGCAAAATTATTTTTGCGAAAGCAAAAAAAAAAGTATTTGTATAGCCCATTTTCACTAATCACAATTTGTCTCATAGGGCTTTAACAAGGTGTGACATCCTCTGCCCTTAACCCTCAACAAGAGTAAGGAAAAACTACTAAAAACCCTTTTAACAGGGTAAAAAGAACAAAGAACCCTTAGAGAGAGCCACATGTGAGGGATCCCTCCCCCAGGACGGACAGAAGTGCACTAGATGCCACGTGTAATGGAGAACATCACCAAGATAAGGATGTTTTCCGTGCTGATTAGAGTAAACAGTTTGTAGCATAATGGAAGTTTCGTGAATTGATGGATTACTGTCAGTAATGGTCGAGTATCTGAGAAGAAATATTGGATATCAAGCAGTCTTGTTGTAATCATAGTCCTCGGGCAGCAGCCACCGAGTTCATTAACCACCATCACCACCAAGAAACAATTGTTATGGTGAGAAATCAATGATGAGCTTTATGAATTAACACACACACTCTTTAAAATTACAATGAATTGGTTGTATGTTTTATTGACAACTAAAATCTATTTTCAATATATTTAAACATATATCATTCTGAAGGTTGGTGCAAATGTTGATTTTAGTGCAATCAATCACAAGCTCACCTTGTTTTGGGGACATTTCCTTTTTCTATATAAAACACGTGCCTTAAGTTTATTAACCGGGAAGCATATATCCACAGGGAAACTGACACAGCTCATAAGGCACAAACAAACAGAGTATAGAAATGGAGGTATAACGACTGGATGAAGGTTCTCTATTGTGTTCTGACTATCATCTATGTACGGCTGTATTTTAGGAGGTAGGGCTTCTCAATCAGCACAGTCAGCACGTAGCTCCCCACCAGCGTCAGCACCACATGGCCAAGGAACATGTACATCTAATGAAGAGAGAAGACACAGTGCACTAAGTTAAATAGTATATATACCGTATATAAAGAAAGAGACAACTCTGCGTCAGATGTGGGTTTTATCGAACCAAATGAAACAAACCACTTACAAAGTTTAAGTCTGTGTAGTGGATCGGGGTCTCTTGCAGGCCTAGATAGATGTTCATGATAATAGGATGTAACAGGTAGCAGGCAAAACTCATGTTGGAAAGTGGAAGCCAGAAACCCAATGACAAGAAGCTCTTGATAAAACCTAGAGAATCAGAAATTTAAAATACATTCATATATTTGCTTTCATGTGTAAAATATCTTACTTATTACTTAACAAGAAATGTACACACATGCTACCACTGATCACAGCTTGTTCTTGGATACTGTGCAAAAGCAAGCTAAACAATTTTGCTTTTCATGTTAAGGGTAATTTGGGCTTAAAGCTCAGATTGGTAATCCTGGTAAAGCAGAGCAGGCTACAGTTTGAAAAAATTGCAACGATAAATCCTACATCCTCCCATTGTCAAAGCCACGCCCCCAAAATACATGAACACATCACTAACTGACAACTTCCATTACTTTCATGCCAACTGCTGTGATGTATGACACCCCAGACCCAGATGACTTTATTTATAGATTGAATATTTCAACAACCATCAGTTTTTTGGACTCAGGACTCGGGTTTTGTTTACCTCCATAACCTTCCTCGCAGGCCACTATGATCCAGGTCACAGCCAAAGCCCAGAGGGGTCTGTGTAGTCCTTGATAGAATGCATGTGGCAACGACAGAGAGGTTGGCGTCTCCTGTAGGACGTAGGCTAATCCAACCACCACAGCCATAAGTGAAAGACAGCAGAACCAACCAAGTGCAGCCTGCCACTGCAGCAACAGCAAGAACAGCAACAGATCAAGATCACACATGAGGGCAGCATTGTGACTTTTATTTGTATCTGATATTACAAACAAGCATATAATTCTTGTTGAAACAATATGTGAGGTGCCTTTTAATATAATCATACATTCTTACCTTCTGCATTAGGACCTGATCTTTCTTTGTGGTCAAGTATATTGCAGTCAAGACCCCTATTAAAAATGGCCCATATCTTGTGTAGGGTTTCATATAGTAATGTGATGCATAATCCAAATTGAACCTACAAAAATGAACGAATAAGATATTTTTTTAATTCAAAAGAAACAGATGGAATGGCTAGTTTGCTTTTACTATCTTTTACATTGGATTCTACAGTAACGACGTGTCAGTGTCAACAGACATATTTATGGAATTATTAGATAGATTTGGTTCCTATTTGCATTCGCACTGGACCACAATCTTACAGTGCAGATGGATGGAAGACGGGCAGCTGCAGGAGCGCAGTCGTGATGACACCAGCAGCAATGGTCATCAGCATCAGGCCTCCTGCCACAGCCGCAAACACACCTTTGTTCCTGATAAACACCAGATAGGATGGGTAGGATTACGTGTGTGAAATGCGGTGGCTGTTTTAAAACACTACTAATGATAAAATATATTTTGAAATGATATGAAAGCACAGTGGACATACAATTTGTAAAAATAGAGCAACAGTGGAGTGGTGGCATAGCACTGGAAGTCAAGAGACAAGTACCATGCCCACGAGATGGTCTGGAGAGAGACAAGAAACAAATACAGTGGGTCAATAAACATGAAAATACATTTCCAACAGACAGCCAGAGACAGGTTAAAATTAGTACCTGTTGTGAGGTTGGGAAAAAATTGCTAATCAACAGGATGTTCGTCCACAAGTACGTCTTACAGCCCACCGCTATCGTCTTGATTTTGAACCAGTCTGGCCCCCCCCGTACTAAAGAGGTGAGGCCATAGGTGAAACACAGGATGAACAGATGCAGTGGCTGAATCCTGTAATGAAAGAAAGAAACAGTTAAATCGACATTGGTTCTGAGATCACGTTTTAAATGAAGGGCGTCGAGATTCTGATGGGAAAAAATGACTTTGTGACACTGACAGATTTGCATGAGTTGATTGGGTGAATTGATGAATACACTTTACCTTTTAATCCTGTTTAAGAGGTAGCTGGCCACCATAGAGATGCTCAGTTTGCCATCAGCCCTATTAATGGAGTTTAGCAGAGACCTGGCACTGAGCAGACCCCTGAAACACAGAAGCTGCCTTTAAACTAACCCTTAACCCTTTTTCAGATACATTGGATTATAACAGCTTTCAGGCATGAACACCAGAATATAATATCCAGAAATTGGTTATTCTTCAGAACTCTTCCTTATACATATTAGGAACGTAGCAGGAGATTGTCCGACACATTCACAACAACAGGAAAAATCGTAAATATTTGTGTACTCTTTAAGTTATGTGTACTTTGCGTGTTAGAAATGTCATCAACACGCCCACTTTCTTGAACTTTCAATATATTTTACTGTTGTATTCTCACATAGGCCAACTCGGACATTTTCCTGGCCCTTTTAATTAAGGGGCTGACAGGGGAAATTCTGGAACTGCCTCGAACCCGCTTGTCGATTCCCCCACTGTCTTTACGTTTCTCCTCACCCCAGCACCAAAAAGCTGTCAACAGCCAGAAAAACAGGTCCAGCGGAGTCAATCACATGGAGAGGGTTGCTTTTTACTGCTTTCTCCCAAGGTTTCTTGTTATCTGCAACAGAGATGATACAATATAGGTACAATGATATGTGAGTAATGGGGAGAATTCCGAGCTGAAGGAGCAAATACCAGTATCTCATACCCGGGTTGTTCATTGAAAATAGGGTGGAGTGGCCACACATGATCCAGAACAGGCTGAGGACACGGATGCCGTTCAGGGAGGAGTAGCCTGTGATGGATGAGGAGGTGCTCAGGACACCTTGGCTGGTATTCTGAAGAGAAAGTGCCTCCAGGCCCCGGTTCACACAGCTTCGAGGAAAACACAGTGGTGCGTGGCTGGTGCTATCTATAAGGACAATATAAAAATTTTAAAAAAGAAGCAATCTATAAATATAAAGATTTGGCTACTGCACCTTGAAATTATTAATGAAATTTTCTTGCGCATAAATTACTTTTATATGTGGTTTCAAAATGTAACAGCTGCTCTGTTGTGGTTGCATATATAAAGTTTATTTAAGTACAAAGTGAAGCTGTTTATTAGGGTTTTCTAAAGTATCAATACTTGATACTTTTCAATAACGTGTGTTTAAAAATTATGCAATCTCCATAAATTTCACTTTTGATGGTATCGAAGAAAAGAACCAAAGCAAATTAACTGATCCTCAACCTGTGGCTCTTTTATAGTTTGTTGTGGCTTTTTACAGTTTTTAGTGTAAATCCATTACTTGTACAATTTGATGACTTAATTAAGAATTAAATGGATATGTATTGTATATGTATATGACCCTCACCTATTGTCACAACTTTTGGGTTGTGACAGAAAGAGTAGGGTCGCAAATATAAATTTATATATATATTTTTCTTCGTCAGGTGGCTGACGATGAAGCGTTGTTTTTTATACATTCTTATCAAAGTCTTTGTTTAGTTTTGGTATCATTACAACCCTAGTTCAGTGTCTATTTCATTATCTATTTTCTGGTGATCTTGCAGTCACAACTTGCAACATGTTCCTGTGAACTTACCCTTTTCCTCTAGGGTGCCACTGTTCCTTTCACTGCCAGAGGAGCCATTGCTCTTCAGGGTCCCATAGGGTCCCATAGGGTTGAGGTCAGTGTTTATAGAGGAAGATTCAAGAGAAGGACTGACCTCCCTGTGCTTTTTCCACCTTATTATAGCGGTGAGCAGGGTGGCGGCAAGAGGAATCGTGACCATCACGCAACACACAACCCTACAGGAGAAAAGGTGCCAGTATTTTAGATGGAGTGTAGAATCCCTCAGATGAAGTCCTGCACATGTAAAGAACCACTTTTCCAGTTCAATACTCATGGAAATAATTCAGTAGCGAGTACACTGACAGGCAGATGATATCGAATGCATCTGGGGAAACGGTGTTGGACAAACAGTGGGTCATCAACAGGGCCTGAGCGGTTTGATTGACCAGGATGGAAGGAAAAGGAGGAATGAGGGACGTCTGATCAATCTGAAGTCTCCCTGTTAAAAAAGTCAAGATGTCAAGATAACAAAATTTCACCAAATAAACTGAGTGAATCAAGACTTTTAGAATCACTGACCGTATAGCACCAGCATTTCCACATCCTCTTCCCTGCAGGAGTCAGGAACACAAATACCCACAAAATAGCGGACTGCTTCCTAGGTAAGTAAAAACACTGCAGTTGAAATAGAAATCTCCCATCCTTGTAGCTAGATGCCAGGACAAGTTACCATCTCTTAAAATGACGGTTCATGTTGTTACCTGCTGAAGAAGCACCTGGCAGTACTCTCCAGAGAAGGTGGAGCTAAGGGCAGACTGACACTGCTGCCGCGAGCCATGCAGCTGGTTAACATTACCTCCTTTAACATTGCTGCCCATCTTTCCAAATGCATCATACACTGATAATAAACACAAATACAAAAAAAATTATATTGTATTAACTTTCTTTAACATTGCTAGATAGGGCTTTTTTTCAGCATTTGCCATGGTTTGTCTGGCATATTTATTGGACTGATGTTAATGACAATTTGCTGCAGATCTAAAAATAAATCCAGATCCAGTGAATTCAAACTTTGATCTTAACAGAGTAAATCTTTCAAACTTATATAAAATCACATACATGAATAGTTATTTATTAAATTCAGTTTCATTTTATGAAAAAAATGTTAATAATAATAATAATAATAACAATCAATATAATAATAATGAAGAGTAATTGAATAACTTTGTTTTCAGAACCTATTTCATGCATAAACAAGCATCTAAAAGTGTCTTAAAAAGAAAGAGGCAAAACATTGTTAAAAATTAAATATTAATTATTAGATAGTCAACAAGTAAATAAAATGATATATCTATCTAACTACAATAATTAGGATTTATAACCACTGGCCTCATAACTTTACAGTTTGTAGTCCTGCACATATTTTTGTAATCTAAGAAAACCAATGTCTTTGTGGGCAACTTTTCTTTTTAAATCTATTGTCTCAAATTTGGAACTATCAGAAATCTCACATTGTCTATTTTCATAATTAATGTATTTCTTTAAAAAGGCAGCATCACTTACTGCGGACAGCATATTCCTGTGGTCTCTCCTGGTTTAGTTCCCAGAGGAAAGCGTTTGTGTCCTCCTCACATTTTGTAGTCACATGGATTACCTGTGTGGTTTCCAGCTCTAAACTAGACCCTGCAAACAGAAAGAACACCAAAAAACCCAGAGCCATTTTCAGGACTGAATGAATATCTTAGTAGAGGAGAGTTTAAATAATATAGGAAGGGACACACCCTTTTCAGAGAGGTCACATTAAGTAATCCTCTGGCTGGACTTACAGTGGCAAAGGCAAACATCCCCACCTGCAGGTGTGAGAAAGATTGGTTTACATGAGGAGGCTGACAGAGAGATCCAGGCTTTGTGATTATGTCCCAGTGCAAAATCAACTTAGTTTTGTGGTCCCATGATTACCACTGGGACTCCAGATGATTTATCATATATGTGAATTTCACGTTTGAAAAATCCTTAAATATTCACAGAAGAAGAACTCCCCTTGAATTTGAGCTTTTATCTCAATATTATTTTAACTGTAAATCCGAAGTTAAAATATGGGGAAAGAAATACCACAGACAGTCCACTATCTGACCACTAGAGGTAAAGCTTGTCCTAAAATTGCATTTACCAGGCAACAGTGATGGAAAATACCGGCACTAATTTAGTATGAAATAGTTTCAGTCAAGTCAGTTATAGTTAATGAGCTTAGGAACTATTTGCCTACACACCAGCTACACTTCCCATCAGACTGGTGGAATGGTTGGCATAGAAAAAGGCAATATCCTTGTCCATTGTTTTAACATTCAGTATATTGCAGGACAATCGCATTTCAAATCACTGTTAATCAAATTCAGCAGGAGTATGAACGATCACGAGAGGATTTGTGATTTAGGTCCTTGGAGACGCGCTGATGTCTTATGTGCAGCCGACATCAGATAGCCCTCTGGCAGGTTTCATAATTTATTGACACAAAGAACAACTTTGTACACAAGCATCAGAAATGTCTAAAAACATGGAAGCACCAGATGCAAGACACTTTCTAACCCACAAACAATTCACAGACTGATTCTCACTTGCAGTTTTACAGCTTAAGACAGTTTGTCTTATTTTTCGGAGTAGAAAAACTGCTTTTCAAAACAGAGTGATGAAGATGATGATGAGACCTGAAAGTCAAGCTGTAGATAGTTTTCACACAACTTCCAAAGGTATGTTCACTGGTTTGATTTTATGAGTGTCACAGCCAAGTTTATATTCATGCACATAAATACTGCTCTGTAATATCAACATTCATTATGATTTCACAATAAACTACAAACTGAAGAAGCTTATAGAGAAAATGTGGAAAAATAGATGTGCTATGGCTCATTTTGGTAAATTTCCCAGGGAATAGTTCAAGGAATTTAATGAAATATAATTATGAGAGTGTGTGATTTGGTGCACCTTGATTGAATTCACAGGAACTGAATGATTTCTACTGAATGTCTTTTTTGTTTTTATTGTGCTATATTGATAGGTGAATTAATCTGTGGATTAACTGCTGTTTAAAAGACACGTGAGGGTTTTGTATCTTATACTTTAAATATTCAGGTACATAAAAAAATGTTTTAAGTCAAGTTGAAATCTCAAAGAGCTGCCATTTATAGTGTACTAAGACAGGCATGAAACGTCAACTTACAAAGTCTCACTGTCTTTTTCAAAAATGCAGTTTTAATTTCAAATTTGGCACATATGTTTGTCTTAGACAATGCCTGATGTACTTAATACATCTATATACATTAATACTTAATGTACTTGATTTTCATGGTATGTGTGTTTTATATATAAAATATAACAACTTGACTGGGTGGTGTGGGGGTGCAGCTGAAGGTAGGATTTATCTTTGAATGATTTTCCTAAAATTTGTGATGTTCCATGTAATTGCAGCTCCAATCGAATGGAGAGATTGAGTTTCACTTCAGGGTGTTTTAGAAGGAGACTAGGACCTCTGTTTTGCCAGGAATGGCTCAGAGAGAAAAATGTGTTATCTGTGAAAATAAACAAAGTTGAGGTTAAGTTACAATTGAGGACCTCAGCTTGGTGTGGCGTATCCTCTGAGAAACCTTAATATCCAAGTGGAATATTTATTCTTGCAGACATTCAATGGACATTAGCAGCATTGAGAATTTGGATCACTGCTGACTGTATGAGGATTAGTCCCATATTACACTAATATATCCATACATCATCTTATCCAAGTGAAAAACTACAATGGAAACTTTTTAAAATAGAAAGCTCCTCTATAAAAAGGTCTATTCAAGGCCTATAAAGTATCTTGTTTTTGATACTTAAAGACACTGACTTACAACATGTATTACATATTTCTGTGAGTATATTGTATACATGATGTAGTATTTATTGTGTACATTATGTACAGCATAATCACCAAGGTACTGTATGTTGTTTGCAATGTTAAAAAGTGAGTTATTCTCACTTCTCAGCTGCACTCAGTCTCTTAGACTTGATAAAGGCCATTACATGTGTCCTCATGTGAGTGTTCAGGTTTCCTTCAGTTTCAAACATCTTCCCACACACTTTGCATTTGGTGATGGGTTTCCCATCGTTGTTCTCGTCCGTAACGTCCAGCTGGTTCTCCCTCTGACTCACATCATCATCCCTGGCACGTCCGTAGTATCTGGCGAGGCCGTGCGGCTCCTTCAGCCGATGAACGATGAAGAGGTGTCGGGACAGTGATCGGTTGGAGGTGTAGCACAGGCCGCACTCCTGACACTGGTAGGACGAGCCATCGGAATTGTGCTGGGGAATGTGTTTGTGGAAAGCGGCGATGTCCTCTGAGGTGAAGCCACAAACCGCACACTTGTGACCTGGGTGCCAAACTAGCAGTTAGGCATGTATTATGCAAGTGTGGGTTACGGTTAGGGTTAGGGTTTACTGCGGCCTTTTGAATTTCTGATTGGCCTAACTTGATATTCTTCCTAACGCTAAACAGTGATAACTCTCAATGCATAAAACTTAAACTTTCAGAGGCAGGGTACAACAAATTTTGTATGACACAAGATTGTGAGCATCAAGGATGAGCAGTTTTCATTGTTTCGTCTCGACTAAATAGACATTGGATTTTTAAGACAAGAAGAATCAAGGGGCAACTTAGACATTAATATTTTTCTGCTTTAATCGACTACACATCAGGATCCTTTTTGGTTTGGTTGCTGCAGATTTGTCAACATTGGCTACTGTAGTGTTGTAGAGCAACAAGAACTCCTTTACATACGAGAGTGCAACTCAAACAGTTAAACACAACAATTGTTTGGACCCTGCACGGATTTGCAATTGTATTCACTGAGGCCTGATGAAGGAGTGTGTGTACTCACGGGCATGTGTAGACTTTCCGCAGCCCCTTGTGTTTGAGACAGTTGTGTCGACAGAGACTGTGAGAGGAGCTGAAGGACTTGTCACACTGTCAACATGGGTGCTTCTTCAAGATCTACAATGTGAGCATGAGACTGTTTAGTCTAGCGAAACACACAGCCCTATTCTTCTGAATTTACAACCAGACTGCAAACAGTTGGAGTCCACAGCCATTTTTCTTTCAAACTGATGGTCACAAATAATGTCATAATCCATGTTTATCTGGAGTTCCAGATATTTGAACCAGCAACCCTTTGGTCCCTACCTTCTCTGAAAAATGTAACATACATTTCTAAAACTTTTATTTTGATGATATCAAATTTTAATTTAAAGTTTTTCCTGCTAGGATCAGAGACAGAGAAAGAAGACAGTGTCCATGTTAAACATTGAGGAAAGAAGAAAATAAAACATTATCAAATGAATATGAGGGCTTGAGTAGAACTACGCTAAACAAACAATCTTCATATCTTGTTCATATGGAGAACACTTATTATTTTCACTATGCTGAAGCCTGTAAAGTACAAAAAAACTCCACCATTCTTGACTTGATATGGTATGAAGGGGCCCTCTGGTGGTTCAGCAGAGCCAAGTAAGCACTGAGTGCTAAATCTGCTCATTAAGACAATGTGTGGGAGGATCAGGTAAAGAAATGCAGCAACAACATGTGCTAGTTATGCATGTTAGGGTGCTGGAGGTGTTTGACGAGAATAGCACTTACACTCTGGAAGCTATGTTCATCATGTGCCTCTATGAAACAGCACCAATACATGTTCAACCCATTCCCTCAACTGCCATATTTCCAAGCAACCTTTACGTTTGAAGTGCTTGGTAATCTTGTATTTGGCCTGAGACATATCAAAGGTCAGTATTGTCCCTGGGACATTGACATGATCTGGTGCCAGAGGTGGAACAATAGGAGAAAAGGGTGTGGAGAGATAATTTTACAATATCTCAATCATTGACCTACATCATAGATATGAGTGCATCCAGCACATTGGTAAACAACTGGCTATAAAGTTAAATTTAATGTTATATTTTTCAAAATTAGACACATCAGTTTTTGCTTACTGACTATGGGGGATCCTGCTGAAGCCACACAGAGCATATGGATGAGACGACTGCAGCACGATGCAGCACACAAGGAGTGTCAAGACTCCGATGTGGTTTCTTAGCAACAGTACACAGCAGGATATCATTCCTTATCATTCCTTATACAAGAGTATATTACTGGCCCTATACATGGGTCATGAGTCTTAATCTCAGTCTGTGGGCAGTCAAGTAAGATATCTGTACTTTTACTCAAGTATGGCTTTCAAGTACTTTATACACCACTGCTTGTTTGATACAAACATCCTGAATAACAGAGTTGCACAGATCACCTTTTAATATTATTAATAATATATGTGAAGAGACTGTCTGATCAAGTTAATGTTAATTATTCCTCGAAGTAATTATTAACAATGATTTCCACAACAATGATTGTAGGAAACAGATATATTAATACATGCAACATTTATTTCTGTTAAACTGTTTCAACTTTGCCTAAATTCAACTTAATTGAAGTACTTTTGGTGACAGTTATCACTACATGCCTCCATCAGTCTGTTCTTTTTCAAAAGTAGATAAAAAATAACCACTTATAAGCACTTTGTTACAAGATGATAAAGCTCAACCAAAAATAACACATGCATATGACTGGGGTGTAATGTTTCTAAGTGTCTTCTTCATTTTTTGGGTCTCATACTGTCAGCTGCCAGAGTTTTCAGACCTAAAATCCATAAAGTCTCTCCTCATGTCCTCCTTCATTCACTGTGAACCCAAGAGCAAGACAGGCTTCATGTTGTGGACTACTGCATATTCACGCACACAATTAAGGTTTTTTAGTGGACCTCGCCAAATGGAACCCTGGGTAATCAGGCCCAGTTTTCCACTCACTATAATGCCAATATAATTTTTGCAAAGATATTATATATCTATATATTGCCAATTCCAATCTTTAGCCGCCCTTTGTGCTGACTCAACACAACTTAGAAGCTGTTGAGTCTTTATATATATATTGTACAAACTGGCTAATGTGTACAACTTCAAGCAGGGTTGTGTCTTCACTTTGTTGTCCCTACAGGCAAGATACCCTACAGGTGTATTGTCACCCTGCTTCAAACAAATGCAAACACAAACACAGGCCCATTCAGTGAAGATAGTCTAATGATAAATAAACAGGCTTACATGTAGATGCGTGGACAAGCTGGCGGGCAGATATACAGGCAGGTAAACATCCAGGCAGTTACAAAATACAGCTAATAGACACAAAAGGTTAATTTGGTCTAATAGTGTTCTTAGGTAGAATCAAGAGGCACTTGTTTATTCTGTTGTGTTGATTCTTTGTTGTCTCTAGAAGTTCAGATGCACTTGTCCAATACTTTTTTAACCTCAGCATCTCGGGTTCAAAATTTGTAAAATTATACAATATATATATAGTGTTGTTATAATTTTTCAGTCAGTTGAAATAAATCCTGAACTGAACAATTTTGGGTTGTTTTGTGTCTGTATAGGCCTACTATAAAAAGCACTTAGCATTTTTAATTTTGGTACTTGTACTTTTACTTTTGATACTTAAGTACATTTCAACACCAGATACTTTTGATACTTAAGTACATTTAATATGAGCAACTCTAAGACTTTTACTCAAGTCATTTTCTGACAGGTGACTTTTACTTTTACCGGAGTCACTTTCAAGTAAGATATCTGTACTTTTACTCAAGTATGGCTTTCAAGTACTTTATACACCACTGCTTGTTTGATACAAACGTCCTGAATAACAGAGTTGCACAGATCACCTTTTAATATTATTAATAATATATGTGAAGAGACTGTCTGATCAAGTTAATGTTAATTATTCCTCGAAATAATTATTAACAATGATTGTAGGAAACAGATATATTAATACATGCAACATTTATTTCTGTTAAACTGTTTCAACTTTGCTTAAATTCAACTTAATTGAAGTACTTTTGGTGACATTTATCACTACATGCCTCCATCAGTCTGTTCTTTTTCAAAAGTAGATAAAAAATAACCAAATAACCACTTATAAGCACTTTGTCACAAGATGATAAAGCTCAACCAAAAATAACACATGCATATGACTGGGGTGTAATGTTTCTAAGTGTCTTCTTCATTTTTTGGGTCTCATACTGTCAGCTGCCAGAGTTCTCAGACCTAAAATCCATAAAGTCTCTCCTCATGTCCTCCTTCATTCACTGTGAACCCAAGAGCAAGACAGGCTTCATCTTACTTTCTTTTCAACTTGGTGACATTTATCACTACATTCCTCCATCAGTCTGTACTTTAAAATAAATTCAATTAAAATCACTTTGTCACAAAGATGATAAAGCTCAACCAAAAAGAACACATGCACGTGACTGGGGTGTAATGTTTCTCAGTGTCTTCTTAATTAGTTTGGTCTCATAGAGTTTTCAGACATAAAATACACACTTGTCTCTCCTCATGTCCTACCACATTGACTGTGAACCCAAGAGCAAGACAGGTTTCATCGTACTTTCTGTTCAACTTGGTTTTTGAACACTGTCTGTTTGTCCCTGACCGGCTGCTTCACGTGAACGATGCTCTCTCCACTGTGTGTGTCTCTGAGTGAGTGGGTGGGGGCGGGGCGGAGCCCCGGGGCCTGAGTGTGTGCGCGACGTGCACGTCACTGCACAGGAGCCGCTGCAGAGGGGCTGAAGCCGCGGGCTGCTGACCACTGGCTACGGCGAAAGAGCGATTTGTTTACTGCTCCGCCGTTAAAGAGATGCAGACGTCAAAACATTATTAGTCTATTCCATCTCTATTCTCCAGCTCTATTCCCATCCAGAGAGTTTTTTCTCTCCACTGTCGCCAAGTCTTTGTTCATTGTGGGACTGCTTCTCTAATAGTGTAAGGTCTCAACCTTACTATGTGAAGTGGATTGAGATCATGTATGTTGTGATATGGCGATGGTGATAGGCAGATTTATCTTGTGACCTCTGGAGGGACCTGATGCCTTGATAGGGAAACGATGGAGTAAATCTCAACCCGGATTAAAATGGGCTCCACCTTATACCAGCTCCAAATTATACTGTTAACTTCTCCATGGATCTCCTTACCTCCTGACCAAACTTGAAAGGGGCCTGGTTAATAGGACGCACAGAACAACTCACTCTTCGTTTCCTCCCTTTTTATTTTCAATCCACTTAAGCGCACAATGGAGGTTTGATGTTGATTGAAGAATGTTCACAGTTTTGTTTTCCAGGATTGATCTGACACAAATATGGAATTTCACAATATATAATAACATAATATGCATTTAACTGTACATAAGTACATACAAAATACAAAAACTCAATACTCTTCTAAGCAATAATAGTTACATCACTCGTAATCAAGGTGAGTCAATTTGTAACCATTTTTATTAACTTATATTACTACCATAACAAATTTCCAATATCACAATCGGATTAAATCTGTGTGTTCTTTTCCCACACCAACAGTGTCTTTGGTTAGGCCACGAGGTGAACGCCATCTTCTCTTTGTCTTTCTGCTGAGACGCCAAGTGTCCACACAGGTTTTCACTTTTCTTAATGAGCCGGTGAATTGTCTGTTCTTTTTCTAATAACTCCGCTGGGAAAGGCAACCGAAAGTGAAACTTAAATTCCAGCTGGTTCATTTGCACTACGTTATTCTGGTTTAAAGAGGATGTTTGATTATCATTTCTGCCTGTTTTATCTCAACATCGACACTGATGATAACAATCATATTAAGTCAGATATAAAAATAATCTGCCTACAGGTACCTGGCTATAAATTAATAAATCCTGATGACACTGGTGGCCAACTATGGTCGGCATCCTTAAGCTCAGACTAATGCGAGGTGAGTAGGTGCGAGTGAGCTTCCTCTGCATTGGTCAAAACAGTGAGTTGACAAATACAAGCTAGGTAGCTAGTGCTGTAGAGTCTACAGTGCTGTAGAGTCTACAGTGCTGTAGAGTCTACAGTGCTGTAGAGTCTACAGCACTAGCTACCTAGTCTACCTAGTCATAGTCTACTACAGTGTAGACTATGATGTGAATTGATCTATAGTTACATGATGTATAGAGTATATTTAAGTCAGACAACTTAAGTTACAAATGTTTATTACTGCGTCAGAACATAATTAGTGTTTGGCGTCTAGGCTCCGACTTCATCACTTCATCAGATATGATTAAATAGATATAATGGGAGTGATGAGCATATATTTATAACCCCCCTCTGTGATCCTAGAGGTGGATGCTAGGGTGGTGGAGGGGCCGAATCCACCAGCACCAGTACTGACACAGCAGCAGGGGCAAGCAAAGGGAGTGAAGGGAAAGATTTGCAGCTAGAATAGCCCGTCCAATTGGAAGGGTGTGTATGATACAGGGTTGTGGAGAATGTGGAGTATCACATGGTTGGATGGCAAACCAGAGATTGTGATGGTGGATCTTGATCATGGACAGTGATGATGGATAGTGTTCATGGTGGTGGAAGATGGTCTTGGATAGTGGTGATGGATCGGGACCTTGGTGGTGGATGATCATGATCATGGTGGTGGATGATGGTCGTGGATAGCGGTGATGGATGGTGACCATTGTAGTGGATCATGGACTATAATTATAAGACTGCTTGATAAACAATATGCCTACTCACATGTTCTACAACTGGCAATGACTCCTCCATTTCAATTGTCATTGCTGTCCAGTTCATCTCTATCAGACATTTTCAAATGTATGAATAATTTAAACATTAACACACCTTTCCATTAGGCTAAAAACAGTTTCCTCTAATCAATGTTGTAAATATAGTTAATTTGTTTTACTTACATTAAGACAAATTCAAGACAGCTGATATTTTCCCTCTTGTTTAACCAATGAAATGCTGTCTTTTGTCTCTTCTTAAACCTTTTATATTTGAATGTTGAGGTTCAGAGTTTCAGACAGGTGTCACAGTCACATGTGAAGCACAGATTTTTATATTTTGGATGTTTTAACATTTTCCTTAGCAATAAGGAGTCTTGCAACTAAACAGTATGTGTGCATTCTGTTCACCAATTCAGAATCCTGCATGTAAAAACACAGCATCATGCCGGTGCATGCACCGCCACTGAGTGGCAGGCAGCAAGTACTGCAGGTCATTTAACACCAAACCCCTCTTGCCCATTGCTCGTCCCCAGTTGCCCCCCGTACAGCACAGAGCTCAACGTCACAAAACAAGTAGTTAAATCCGTATAAAAAGTAGGTTGCCTTTATTAGAAGCTGGGAAACCAAAACATCATCGTTGTTAATACTTTTTTTGTAAGACCACAATATTGCCATTGCATCATCGCTTCGCACTTTTTCCACAACATGCAAAAGATTCAAGAGTTCAACGTTCCTTTTTCCACTACTGACAAAAAGTGTCTCCACTTGGTCTTCTGTAAGAATCACAACTTGGCGTACATTTTTACATTGCCAGTACAACGGAAGGTAGATAGAAAAGAAACATCAAAAAACAGTACAACAGAAGTCGTAGAATGGATGAGAAAGGAGAAATTCATAGCCTTATGCCATGTGCCTCCGGTGGGATGATGGCGAGGACTCTCACTCAAAGCCCTCACTGCTGTGAACTACAAGACAGTGTCTGATCCTACTGCAAACAGAGCTCTCCGAGCTTTACATCCGTATAAACAACGTTTTTTTCTCCCCCTTATGTATTCCTTGTTTGTATCCAATTGTCTTAAAATGACATTAAGGACTGAGTGCCAATTTAGGACCTGAATATAGAAAAAACACAGTAACCTTTTAATGACAGTCATAAAACAATCAAATGTGCTTCTGAACCAGGGACTAGGTTCGAGTGGGTCCTGCTCACATCTAGGACTGATTTCTAGTGCAGCCTTAGGACCAATCACAATTACTCCTGACCAACGCCTAATAAATTAGGTTTAGTTCCAAGACCATGAAAGCAACTTTTTCTTTTTCCATTTTTTTGCTTTGACATCAAACATTACTTATCGTAATAAAAGACAATCTCACAAGTGCTGCACCTGATCTCTGAGTCACTAGTTTTGAGATCATTTATGGCTTTGGATGTTATGCTGATCGTACAAACTGTTGACTTGTTGTAAGACTAATTCGCTGCTTGTAGCAAAGACCTAAAACAGAAGGACAGATTACATTCTCAGGCCTCTAGTGATGATATCAGAGCCACTACTGAAAACTCAACGAAAATTAAGGCATTAATAGACAAATGAACGCCAGATACATACTGAGCTACCCACTTCGTCATTTCATCCCTTTCTGAGCCTCAGTACTGTACCACTCTGGATTTAAAAATGTGTCAGCTTTTGAAACACTAACGTGAGCAACAAAAACTACTCAGAAACAAAAGGGCATGGATAGCAACAGTAGGGGGCGCAGAGAAGAAAGAAAAGAGCAGGGACCGGAGTGAAGAAGGGAGGGATGGCTGGTCCAACCATCAGGCAGAACAGATTGGATAGGGTCAACTTTTTTCTTTAAAATCAAGATACATTTTATTTCTTTTCTTAAAAAACAAACATTACAAAAAAAATCTGAATAGAGAATTATAACAATGAACCAACAGGAGAAAAAACAACATTCATTTTTTTAACCCTCAAAAAAAAACAAAAAAAACAAAACAAAAAAACATCTCTTCTTGCATTTCATAAAAACAACAAAAAAGATATAGGGGTGCCTGGCACAACCGGTTGAATAAGAAGAAGCTGCAGCCGTGCGGTGAGGGGAGGATGATGTGATCTGAAAAGGGACTTGGATGCTTCATGTAGCATCATTCGAAAGCCAAACATGTAACAACAGAAACCGTTCCACACAATGCTATGGGCCGACAGAAACAATAGAAGCCATACCCTCTTACAGGATTTACCCCACAGGCATACGAAGTTAAACAAGTACATAAAAACACACACATGTTGGCTTGAAATGTGTTATAGTGTCAGATGGTCTCGTAGCAAACACTCAGCAGTGACCCATCACTCTGCCACTAACACACTTTGATCGGGTTGATCTAAGAAGCTGCAGCTACAAGAGAAATACTTTTTAAAATAATGCGCTTCATTCTCCACACAGCCGCACAAGAGGTAAGGGCATGGATTTGTCTGCAAGAGGTTGGGTTCTTTAAAAATAAAATTAAAGGTTAAAAACTAAAGTGGCCCTGTTAAAACATGCTCCTGGTTTAAAAGCACAAGTACCAAAGAGGTTAAAGGCTTCAGCCCTTTGTCTGTGAGTGTGTGTTTGTGTGTGTTGACTTTGTAAATACAGCGCTCTAGTTACTGATACTGGGGAACTCTGAACAATACTCCCAGAGAGGACCGATATCAGTAAAGTGAACAGGGAAAATAAAGTGTGGGCAGTTGTTACGGATCGCAGATGATCGCAGGAGAGGGGTAAAAGAAAACCTTGTGAACTTGTGTGTCCACGATGGGGACGGATGCTCATAAGCACTGAGCTTTTCAAAAAGGCAGAAACTCAGAGACTGAGTTTTTAAAACTAAAACCAATAACATAAAAGATGAACACAGAGGGAGGGACGGGCTGACTGTCGACAATACATGATCACAATTTCTGAGTTGAGGTGTGGGGTGGGGCAAACAAGAAAAAGCACACCAAGTCCAAACTATTGAGCCAGGCCACCGGGAGGAATAAAACAACAAAAAACTGGAGAAAAAAAAAGCAAAAAAGAGAGAAGAGACAGAGAGACGTGGAGGATGGGCATCAAACAGGTACCATCTTCTAATCTTCTCCAGAGGGTGCCTCCTCTTCTGAGCCATCCTCCTCCTCTTCGTCTTCCTCCTCATCCTCTCCTCCTGCGGCCTCCTTCGTCTTTTTGGGGGCAGGGGCGGTCTCTTTCTTCTCAACCTCCTCTTCTTCCTCCTCCAGGGGACTCTCGGGCTCCTCCTCCTCCTCCTCCTCCTCTTTGGGTGAGCTCTTCTCTAGGGCCTTGGCGCTGGGGCGCCCCTTCCCCTTTCCTTTCATTGGGCTGGGTGTCACTGCGGAAAAAACACAGAACTGTTAGTCATCATCAGATCATGTCCAGTCTCACTATTGATGGGTAAAATCATCAAGGGTCTTGTTTCCAGTAAGGAAGTATTTAACATAAAAGGGGAAACAGCCTGGCTCTTTCTAAACTTTAGATACATTTAACATGTTTCAATACTTTCGATATGCTAAGAGGTGAAATCCTCAGATTTAAGGATAAGGGTAAAGAAAAATTTGCAATATGCAACATTTGAAGTTTGGTCCACTGATCATCTACTTAAACTTGTATGTGGTTTAACAAACCTCAAGGCAACTTGAGCAGAATTGGCAGAAAAATAATAAACACAAAAACATGTATATTCTGTCCCTCTGAGCCTTGGAGTCTGATCATGAGAAGAAGTTTTGCCAGGACAAACTAAATACATAGGTAGATGTTTAATTGCAGGGTTTCTCCTCAATGTCTGTGGCTGTGATTGGACATCTCACCTGTGGCCTTTAGTCGTGGTTTGGGGCTTTTCTTCTCTTTCTTTTCTGGCCGTCCCCGTCGAATCACCTTCTTGGTTCTCTTCTTGGAGCGACCATAGTCACTGTCATCGTCATCCTCCACCATGAAGTCCTCATCGCTGCCAGACTCGTCGGCTGCACACAGAGTTGGGACATATATCCATCAGTTCCTACACTATGTGGTAATTAATTGGATACAAGTTCATGTAATATCAGGAATTATATACCTGACATAATCCTTACAGTTAACCAAGCCTGCTACCAACAATTATTGCAAATATAATTTTTTTTTTTTTTAAAGTAGGTTAAAGTAACAATTCTTTTTTGAATAAATTGTTGCAGTAGTACATACGGTCCAAGTAGGGTTCTTCTTGTTCTTCCTGCTCTTCATCCTCACTGCCTGCGTCACCCAGCAGGATCTCCCTCTGTTTGGACACTGCCTTGGAAGCCGCCTGTCGCACTGTACGCTTTCGACTTACTTCCTTGTCTTCATCACTGTCATCTACAAAACACAACACACACAATTTGTCATGTTTTGTATATAAGGAAATTCCCTCCATCTGAATTTCAACTCAGACACATTCACAACAGAATTCATTCCGTTGCAGAGATCACGTGTTTTTGTTTACAGCACATAGACACCGGCTGTGTTCTCAAATGGGCTCCCCAGGACTTTCTGTGGACTTACTAGGGTTACAGGCAGCAGAAATTCACAAATACACTTCCGCTGGAGAAACTGCAGAGGATCTCTGGAGTGCAGTGCATTTCTGAAAGCCGCTTTAGTCTTAAAGAAGCTGAGTAAGCACTAACAAAAGAGCCAGATCAAATTGACTCACACATATTAATAAACATGTCATATCCAAGTTATCCTCAAAGAGTTCACAATTGTGGGAAGCACTATGTTTACACAGCATGCCCATTTGGCCTGAATCGCATAGGCGAAGGGGCGGGCGGGAGTCCTATTTTAACCGGTCTGTATTATGCTATTAGGAGTTATTGTAGCCTGCAGCAAGGATGATTAGCAGCTGACAGATGTCTGCTAATCTCAACAATTTCTACCATAAATCCTCAAGCCCAACCCATAAACACTCAGAAGACATCACTTGAGGCAAATTACTCACTCAGCTACCTCTATACTTTTTCACACGCAGTGCTACTTAAAGCTACTTTACATCCCTTTAAGGTCGATCAAATTAAAACCTGAAGCAGGATGCAGAAAGAGATTTCAAGACATTAAATGGTAAATGTTAATTAAATCTGAACTAATTCTGGCCGTCAGTGATTCACTGCGACCCTCCTCCATCCCATACACATGGAGTCTTTCTATCCAGAGCCTTGGTCAAGCCACTCATTATATTCTCTTCATCCTATTTAAGCACCAAAAGTGTCTGGCTGTGTGTTTATTCCTATACTTCACACAGCCTCTAATTCTAAAATCATGACATCACAAGGTCTAATCAACTAATTGATTTCTCTTTGTGCAGGGCGATAAAAATGTTGTTTTGATTTTAATTTGAAAAATAAAGTTTTCTCGTGGTGGACATCGATTCACGGCGTTTAGTAGTTTAATCTATGGTGGTAACAGGGGTGCACCTCGATGAGCTCAAAGGTCTCTCTGATGTGGGAAGGCACACAGACTCAAGAGTGAGAGATAACTTCTCATGTGAGGGAAGGAACTGCATTGCTGCCACAACTGCAGCTGAAACTATGAGGTCTGCCTACCTGCGTGGACGGTAAAAACGCAACAACGTGAGCGAGGACACGCTGCAAACAGCATTGCATACAACAAGTTAGAGTTCTTTGATGTTATTATGAGAAGTGTAAAACCAATGTTTTGGTTCATAATGAAACAGTGGTGGGACAAATTAGAATATGATGGGCCACCAGTGTACATAACATAAATGTGAAACACTATTTATACTGTGTATCAAAGCAGATCTACAAATGTATAATATAATTTAATGAAGAATTTATCCGTAATTTAAAGAAAAAAACCTGCTACTTTGTAGAAGGAATAACCTGGATTGTTACCTGCAGGCCGTTTTCTCTTTGGCCCTCTCTTGGCGGGCTTCTCCACCACCTTGGGTTTCTTTCCCTTTTTCCCTTTCTTTTCTTCATAGTCACTTCCTCCTTCTTCATCCTCCTCCTCTCCAAATTCGTTGTCTTCCTCCTCGCTGCCAAAGTCTTCTGAAGCAGTGAAACAGGGGTAAGTCAGTGAGCTGATCAGTTGCCACTAATAAAAACCCTGCAGTTTTCACAGAGTACATGAGCCAACCTCCTTGTCTAAATCAGAAAACTAACAGACTTACCTGCTGAATCATTTTTGGGTTTAGAGACCTTTTCATCAGACTCCTCACTGGAACAAAGAATAGGCAAAAACAAAGTTTTATCAACTGGAGGAAGTGTAGCCTGGATACCAGGATCATGGTACAGATTTTACATAGTCATGTGGAACAATACTTAAACATGCAAGATTGGATATGTGCTGACAACTGCTCTTTTTGTATCAAAAAGCTCTTTAGCAAAATCAACACCTTGCTACATTATTTTTTCTCAAATACACTGAACAAAATGAATTCCCTCGTATTAGTTCTGTAAGGTGCAGCACACTGACATGAAGATTCAACAGCACAATTATCAGACGGGACGGGATAATGGGGAGGATTTTTGCTGCCCAATATTAAGAAAGATTGGCATGTTGGCTTCTGGCATGTTGGCTTCAGGCATGTTCATTGATCGTTGTAGGAGTACAAGTGTAAAATACATCAACTCCGACACATTTCCGCACATCTGGCTGCTAACACAGGAGCTGCTGTACCCTAGACCCTCACGGCCACATCTGCTCCTCTCAGTGTTGATATTGTTAAGCAACAGATGGCACAGGATTGATTTATATCCGTGCAAAATATGTGAATGGGTATTGTGTACGCGTGTGTGAATTAAAAAACATCACTATACAATCATCCAATTTATCAAAATTGTCACAGCAGTAAATGTACTATTTGAACGTGTTATAGCCTTCTCTTCCAGGGACTCACCTGTCATCCTGCGAGTTCTTTGAACGCTTGTGCTTGGGCTCACGAGGGGCTGGGCGCACCTTCTTCGGCTTATTATCGCCATACTCCTCATCTATGGAGAAAGGACAAGATTTCCATCTTTCACTCGCTGAACTCAACATGGACAACTTCTCAGACAATTGTTTTTTATTCAAGTCTCTAGACATGTCTTTGATTTGCAATGGTGATAATTGGATGTACGCTATAGTCCTCTATTGTGTTTTTGAAGGGCCTCTCCAAGCCTTTGTGTCGAATTGTTGTGAACCAACCGTGAACAGCGGCTACGACTACATTATAGAGGAGATGTGCGTAAAACTTGACATAATTGTTATGCTGAGAAACAGTCAAACTGTATTTGCCTAATATGAAGTTTTGACCTATTACTGTTCCTCAAAAGCATTAATGTCAAAACAGGATTAATGAACAAAGAGACTTGTGGCCTTGTTCAGACTGCCTTTCCAAATTCTTTATTGGACTAGATGCCAAAAATACATGAGATGGGAATTTTTCTATTTAAACCAATGGGTGGTGGTTTTAAATGGGATTGCAACCGTTTACAGGTGTGCCTTAGTCTATTCGAATCAGATTTCAAAGCCGTGTTTCTGCTGGTAGCATGTTTTGCAGCTTGCCATGCCAAAATCTTATCAAAACGTTTGGTTGCAGCCAGGACATCAGATTTGAAGTGACCGGTACAATCATGATCCGACACCATTGATTAATAACTAAATAGATGTAATCACAAGGTTGTGTGTGCAGAATGACGAAGACGAGCAGACAGACAGCCACTCACACACACAATCTGCTAGGAAATTATTATTTATGACTGAATATTCTTTAAAATTTAAAGCTGGTATAAAATGGTTTCAAAATGACGACAACAATATAATCGCAATAATTTCTGCGACAATATGTCGTCCAACAAAATTGATTGTGACAGGCCTAGCTTACAATTTTAAATATGCATCAAGTGAGGTGTTGCCGTGCACAGTTAACAGCTTTAGTTCCCTGAGAAGCCTTTTCCACCAGGGCAGTTTCAAGCCCCTCGTAGCCAGTGCCTGATCTGTAACCAGTTTTGTGTTTGACAGCTAAAGAACTGGTTGCTGGTAAGTAAGAACCGCTATGTTAGAGGCTGGGGCGGGATTACCCTGACGTGTAAATACAACAATGAATGTGCAGCTATAAAGAAAGATTTACTCGTTTAAGAAAAGTATTTGACCATAATGTGATGATCAGTGCTTATATTGTGGCGTCATTTCAAACTACATTTAAACTGTAGAGATACAAAGACTGAGTCTCTGTCGGTGTGTGTGTGAGTGAGTGAGTAAGTGTATGCAAGAGAGAGAGAAGAGAGGGCGCAAGCATTCCACAAATTATGCAGCGCACAAGTCTAAACTGAATGAATGTCAAATCAGTGTGGGGACCACTGACCACTGTCATAGACTGACTGTGGTAGTCAGATTTTTGAATTGACAACCTTATTTTGTAAATTAAAGCACTTATATTATAACAGTAACAGTTTATAACACTATATATAAAGTGAGTTAATATTTGACTGCAAAAGCAACCACGTGCAGTAATATTGAAAATTGAGGGTGCACATTCTGATGCGTTGCAGCAGAATCCAATACAATTGAAGTCAATTGTGACCTGTTGTTCGGGTGTAATAAAACAGGAAAAAAACAAAAACATGCCTCCATACTGCTCCTGTGGTGTCATCCAAGTGTCCGCAAGACCCAACACCCAATGAGCAGTGCGGAGAGACATTATCTTTTCTTTCTGTTTTAATACATCGGAAGAATAGGGCAACTTGGCTGCAACAATGTTTATCCTGGAAACTCTATCAGTCACTTCACCTAGCCCTCCATCTGCATAGTGGTGAGTAGATTATGGGTGAATTTGAAACTATCCCTTTAAACAGCAAGTACTAGTTGCGAAGAGATTTTGCTTTACTGTTTCCACTGTGGGAGATAAGGCTTAAATAGCTATGGATGGATTCAACAATGTTAATAATCTATAATCAGGTCCACTTCATGGTGATACTTAATTTTTGTTTCACAGTTTTTAAATACTTTGTTCTGTCAGGAAATGAATTAGGATCAGGATTCTATCTGTGCTGTTACTGCATACACACTGCGTTCAAACACACATGAAACCTCTCTTACCTGCATCGTCAGACTCGTTGAATTGTGAGTAGTTCACCACTTTCCTGTTCCTGTGAAGAAGAACAAATGGTGCATTAGATCATATTTTCAACAGGAAATAAAACCTTCATTGCCCATGTCTGGTATTAGACAAATCAATGTATGCTGTAAGATGGGGGCATGTCTACAAAGATGTCAATTCATCAGGCAGCAATTTTTTCGGCTGTATTTTTAGTATTATTTGGTGTAGGAGGCCACAAACGGCCTCCAGCTGGGGGCACTGAACTGGACACTGAACCCCCTCCTTCAGTTTCAACGGCTCATTTAGCAAAGTGTACAGGGAAGCCTCAGATGACACAGCCAACTATAGTTCAGGTAACACACACCTATAGAAATCTGCCTGGCACCTGACACGGACCTGAGATACTGTTCAGGTTAAATGCCACTGTGAATAAAAACACTAATACTTTTAATGAAAGTCAAAGGGTATTTGAAAATCACCCTTTAGACACAAATCTTAGAAGGTTTAAGAAGAAAACAATGGGTCGAATAATTTTATATGCATTTTCTAAACCCAATTGCATCAAGTGCAGTGTTCACTGAACAACTGGTGATCACAAACTAGATCTGCCCGGAAAACTGTCTGTGGACAAAAACACACTGGAGCAGTGTGGTGGTGTTGGTGGAACGGGACGGTAGAAGTGGTTAACAGCACCATAAACCTTCAAGAAGCTAGATCACAACAGCAGGCCAACACACCACAGCAAAAGTCCCAAACATGAGCCAGTGACATGCACGCCACATCATTATTCACACCTCAAGGATATCAGAGAGCGCAAGATACAATTTTTTCCAACCATTTTAGTTCTAATGAGTCACCAGACAACAGTTCTTTGAGGGATCAATATATGACGCAGCGAGTCTCCGTCATGGGCCAGGGACCGACATAACTGATGGCTCAATGGCCCAGGGGTGGCAAAGGTTTATGCAGAGCAAGTTGATTGACCAGTTGTTACTTGTCTGTCCAAACAGACATCTATGTTCACTTCCTGTTTGGGTCATATCAGTCAGGATTTTTTCATCCCTGATTTGTCACACTCCAATCACGTGACCCTTTTCTGGAAGAAAACAAACGGTGCCATTCTCAACTTTCCAGATGTGAATGCAACATAGATAATGAATTACAAGTGTTACTGACCTTGTCCTTGCTCGCTGTTTTTGTGCAGTTAAATATATTCTGCACTTTATAATGCTACAATCACATGCCCAGTGTATGCAAATGGTCATGTGGTATGTTTGAGGCGTGTTAGTAGTGACCGCATATATCATAGGGAACTAAAGCTTGTCTGGATGGAGGTCGTATCCGTTTCACATGTTATTTTAAAATGAACATATTTTTGTGGATGTGGGATCCCAATATTTTTACTTATTTTGACCTTTTATTATTCTTTGACGGTATTGTGTGACACTGGATCAATACATTTCCATCTGGATTTATTATGCAACTCTTCTTCTATGGAGAATTGAGAGCAACTGACAATCTGTCGATTCACATATTCAGACCATATACTGTACATTAAGAGACAAAATTGATGGCAAAATCATATTCCTAATGCCCTAGTGGCTGGATGCTGTATGAGTATAAATCCTGCCTTGTTCGTGTAAGTGGATGAAACATGGTACATATTAAATAATTTTTTTAAAGATGGTTTCTGTCATATTTGTAATTCCCATCCCACTGATACTCATATACTTCTTATTGCCACACACTGCCACACACCCTCCTCCAAACACTGATCATTTGAACATTTGCACTACTGTTACTTTTGTACTACTGTATTACCCCGCCTATAGTGTATTCATTTTTATATTTTTATCCTGCTCATAGTGTATTCATCATCCTTATATCTTACAATTCCTGTTAAAACTGTAATATTCCATTTATATTTCTTACTGTACAGATCTTATTTATTTACATTTTCACTTTAATATGCACAATACTCTGCACTTTTACGAGTGCAGAGTATCAGGAATCAAGTGGGGGATGCCCTGCTTGATTAATCGAAATTTAATCATGATTACGATTATGGGGTCAAAGGATCGCCAAACTACTATAATCGAGTTGAAACGATTATTTGGCATTTTTTTCCGAAAGAGACCAAATCGGCAATTCAGTCCTTCCCCCAAAGCATTCAGCGCGGCCCAGCTGACTGGCACTCACTTTCCAGCAGCTGTGGAGTGAAGGAGGCGAGTTGTGTGTGTGTGTGTGTCCTGCCATGTTCTCACATTGTTCAGGGAATGTCTGAAAGCAGCTTTAGAGTGGAAAGATATAATTGAAATGTTTTTACAGTAAGCAATATAAAGCCCCATATAGTTATCTGATTATCCTGTTGGATTGTTCCTTATAATTGAACAGCAAGGCAACAGCAGTTTCCATATTTTTAATGTCAAAATTGTACAGTGGAAACTCATGGGCATTTTTTCTTTTAGTTATAAAAGTAAAAAAATAAGAATTTTGTTTATTGAATGCTTAAAATAATGAAGATAATGGTTCCAAAACAAAAAATCTGTGAACCTCATTAGTTAAGAATAAAAGTTACTTTGGATTGGGAAAAAACACCCCCAACATTGAAATGAAGCAAAGTGCTAAGATGTCTCTGCCTGTTGGAAATGTTTGAGCTGCAGAAACTGGAGGTGTTAGACAGTGGTTTGCTAAGATGAACAACCAGCAATGTTATTTTAACCTGAGACAGCGATGGTCAGCACAAGATAAAAATAAGAAGCTGCCGCTTAACGTTCTCTACTTGCTGGAGCTAATGATTATTAGGGTCGGAGCTTGGCAAACCTGTACCCCAACACAAGCGTGCTATGCAGATATTGGCCAAACCAGACCAATCTATATTAAAAGGTTACTTAATCGACCAAACAATATAATTAACTGTCTCCCTTTAACATTGATTCCGTCACAAAAGGGTTTTCCAACTCAGTTTGTAGTGTCACAGCAAACCCTGTTTTTTGATATGGTGTTTTATCACAGTGAATTCTACACACCAGAGTTCTGTTCAAGCCGACTTCTACATACAAACTAAAAGCCCATCACCATAGTTGACCTATTACCTGCAATGATCTCCAATGCCCGAGCAACACCGGCGTCTATTGCGCCACGTACTGGCTGCGTGTCGCGGTTTTAGTCCTATGCACTCAAATAAATACCAGTACTATACAGTATGAGGCTCAATATTTCACAATATAAACCTTTTATAAACCAAATGAATGGATTCAGTCAACTGAAAAACTGGAGTGCTTTTATTTTGAAACTGATAGGCTACAGGAAGTGTTGCAAACATTTATGTTCATGAAATATTTGAACCTCTTTCAATATGCATTGAAACTGTGCTAAAAGATTATTTTCTCCGTCTATTATGCTGTGAACTGCACAAAGAATGCACAAAAAAACGGTGCGAGAACTTGAATCTCTAGAAGAGCAGTGTGACTTCCGGGGCTGTGCCAGCTCTAATCTGTTAATATAGGTATGCAAATGAAATGCAAGCTGTTCCTCAGCAAGTGTGGCACGGGCAAAACCAAACCCAGACCTGATCCATATACCAGCGAACTTTCAACAAAGGCAACATGATTAGTCACTTCAAAATGTAGGTGTTATTTAAGCAGGATCTGCATAGTTATCTACTGTTTGGTGTGTTGTTGTATTCAGATGTGCAAAAAGTTAGCTCCCAATTGTTTATGTATTGAAAACTGATTATAAGATAAAGTTTAAACTAAGTATCTGTTCACAAAGTAAATGCTCTACCGATGATTCTCAGCTCAGCCTTACTTCACTAAGGGATGAGAGGTTTCGCATAAGAAAAACCAGCAAGCCTGGTTTGGATGAACAACATTACGCTGGTTAATGGAAAAAGAAATGTGCGTTCATCAATCTCTACTCAATTAAAACCGCTGAATAAGAAACCAATGTGACAAGAGCTTTTAGGGACTGTAGATCAAGTCAGATCAATGTGTAGGCTACCGCACGTTCTATTTCATGTAAGGTGAGGGGTGTTCAGCTGCAACATGCAACTTCACCACTAGATGTCTGTACACCCTGTACCTTTAACTCTACATAGCTCATTTGAAATTTCTCAAAATAAAAAATATAGTTTGGTAAAACATAAAACGTTGCCCTTAGTGTTATGGAAACACAAACTCAGAGCTGCAAACATTAACAGCATCTGACTCGAGTCAGGGTTAGACACAAATAAATATCTAGAACGCCTGTTGGGTTTGGGTCCAGGTGTTAAGGCCGGAGCATGCTTCTACGTTGTCAGGGGCCTGCAGGCACGAAGCTGTAATGAAGGACTCGTTCTCATTCATGGTTTTCCAACCGTTGCGCGTGTTGCCATGCAATTCCCCGCCAGAACACTAGGCGCAGTAATGTTTTTTGTCGAAGTCGGCTCTTCTTCCTGTGTTGCACGAAGAAGAGCGATTTATTTACATCGCCACGGCGGCTCCTCAGAGCCTTTTTCTGGCGGAAAAATCCGCCGGTTAGTGACGGGTTATACTAGTGGACATAGTGTCAGATCTCTTCTGCCAAGTGCTCTTCTATCTGGTCCATATTCGTTCTTCTAAATCTTCCGTGGTTTCCGGGCATGAACCGGAAATGCGACTCCGGAAATGATGTAGTTAGCAGACCAATCACAGCCCTTGCGGGCGGGTGACGCTTGCGGGGCTTTGCCGTCTAGTTAGAAAAATTGGCCGACGCACGTAAGGACGTGAGAAGGGCCGTGAGGGGCCCGGAAGGGCTCTTGCGTCTCCGGGCCCGTGAAAACGCAGAAGCATGCGCCGGCCTTTAGTCTCTTTCCGGCTCGGACAGGTTCAGACAAAAGAGATCTGCAAATTGAGAATCGGCCAGGGAGTTTACCCAGTTTGCCAATCACACATGTACAACACAACGGAAGGGTTATCTGCACAGACTCAACAGCATCAAATCCTCCGCATTATTGTCAACACACAGACTCCAGAGTCAGCTCTTATCACCACTGAGATATTTTTCTTTTTGTGTCTGTTGCATGTGAGAAGGGTCATCAGACCCCCCCACACTTGCTTGCTTTCAGTGAAACTACCTGGATACCCTGTTCTGTTCACAAATCAAATTATCTTGAATTGCTCCAGACTTTATTCCCCGACGCCGGGCGGAGAAAGTTGCATTTTGGACATTTGCGTTAACGCATGTACCTCCTCCGGAGAAAATACGGAGGATCTGTGGAGTTCAATGCATGTCTGAACTCAGCTATCCAGACATTTGTGGATTCTAAGGTTAATGAGCACTTAAATGTTAATAAAGTAATGAACAGGCTAGGATTTCATGTTATTACTGTTCCACATCATGGACCTATCGCAGTTTCATATTTTTATTCAGAATCACTACACTTCTTTATAACGCTGGTGACCATTATTGTAATTCTGTTATTTATCACAACCCATTCCACAAGTTTACATAAATAATACACCCCAATGTATATGCAAGTCAAAATAATGCATTTTAATTAAAGAACCAAGAGCTGGCTCTGTAACTTGGATGAGCCTTCCAGACACAAAAAAATCGCGAGATTTCGATGATCACGTTTACGTTGGATCTGACTGCATAAATCCACTTCTAATCAAGTTAAAGGCCATTTTGATTTGGATTAAAATGGCCTGAAGACGTTTTAATCACTGAGGGGGGCACTTTTCGTGGTTATCCGCCTTCCTCCGACATCAGCGGTGGTTCACTGCTGAAAACCTGGATCCGCGACCCCCTCGTTTTCCCTCCTTTCTTCTTCTCGTCGGTCCAGAATCTACAGACACGTTAAAAATGCGTCGTAACGGAGGCTGGGGCACGACGAGCCTAGTCTGCGCGGTAACAAGCTCACACCCCGAGGCCGACCACCACCACCTCCACCTCCTTCGATAGAGTCTGACTGCCATGTGTTCATGGTGGATCACAGCGTGCATGGATACAATGTGGTCTATTGATGGCGTACACACAAAATAATGGAGGCCCCTATTAATGTAAGAAGTAAGTATTGACAATAGATAGATAGATAGATAGATAGATAGATAGATAGATAGATAGATAGATAGATAGATAGATAGATAGATAGATAGATAGATAGATAGATAGATAGATAGATAGATAGATAGATAGATAGATAGATAGATAGATAGATAGATAGATAGATAGATAGAGTACTTTATTTATCCCCGAAGGAAAATTAAGTTGTCATAGCAGCCGGTATATTTGAATACAATAAAATACAATACGATACAATAAAATTAAAAATATTGAGGTAGAAGGAATAAAAAAAACAGAAGCACAAGATAAAATACAATAAAATAGGCAGATAAAGTGCAGTGGCAAGATGATGGTAAAAGTCTAAAAGTCAGTATATATAGTATATAATATATATTTATATATGATAGTAATTATACCAATATAAAAGCAGTATATGGTAATAATGGCAGCAACAGTATATATAATAATAATAGTAATGGTGATATAATATCGTAATTATAACATGTACACATGTATAAATATGTGTATATAGACTTATGTATACAAAGAATATACAGCGATCACAGCGTGCATGGATACAATGTGGTCTATTGATGGCGTACACAATAATGGAGGCACCTATTAATGTAACAAGTAAATGGTAAATGGATTTGTATTTATACAGCGCTTTTCTAGTCTGATGATGACCACTCAAAGCGCTTTACAGTACAGTTTCACATTCGCCCATTCACACACACATTCATACAGTGCATCTACTTGCAGCACGTTGTTATTCTATGGGGGGCTATTGAGGGTTCAGCATCTTGCCCAAGGACACTTCGGCATGCAGATGGTTCAGACTGGGGATCGAACCGCCGACCTTCAGGTTGGAGGATGACCACTCTACCCCTCAGCCATGATGATATGGGGGTTGTATGAAGCTGAGGTGGTAAGTGGACAACTGGGCTTTGTCTGCACCACGCAGGGTATTTGGGCAGGTCAATGGACCAATGTGGTTGGACAAGGTTCAGTATGTCTGTGGTTGGCTCTAAGCTTGTCAACCTGGAGGAGGTGGTGGAGGACAGGATGCTGGCAAAACTGCTGGCAATCATGGACCATCCCTCTCACCCCCTCCACAAAACACTGGACAAGCTAAGGAGCAGCTTCAGCCACAGACTCATTAACCCCGCTGCTCTAAGGAACGAGACAGGAAATCGTTCCTCCCAACCTCAATGAGACTGTACAACTCCTCTACCTCTGTCAGAGCCACCATCACAGAACTGCACTAAACCTGTCTCCTTGCACTGTGTACCCTGTACAACACTCCGCTCCATATACACTTACTTCACATCATATGTGATATGTGTTCATATAAACCATATTGATATTATATATCATTTTATACAATAATATTGTCTTTGCACACTCTGTCTACATATTCCTACACTCATAGTATATTATATTACCTATTGTATAGTCAAATACTTATATTCATACCTCTACTATATATCATATATTATATCATACTCTCTGTATATTCTTTGTAAACATAAGTCTATATACACATATTTATACATGTGTACATGTTATAATTACTATTATTATATCACTATTACTATTATTATTATATATACTGTTGCTGCCATTATTATTATATACTGCTTTTATATTGGTATAATTACTATCATATATAAATGTATATTATGTTATATTATATACTATATATACTGTACTATTCTTATATACTGTCTAACAATAACATCGTATCATCATATCATCATATCATCATATCATCAGTACTATTAACATCATCTTGCCACTGCACTTTATCTGCCTATTTTATTTTATTTTATCTTGTGCTTCTGTTTTTTATTCTTTCTACCTCAATATTTTTTATTGTATTCTATTGTATTGTATTTTATTGTATTCAAATATACCGGCTGCTATGACAACTTAATTTCCCTTCGGGATGAATAAAGTACTCTATCTATCTCTATCTAAGTGATTCGAAATCCACGCCATCAGAATAGCTTCAAAGAGGAGGAGTGCCTGGGGAGGAAGTGCACTCCTCTGCTGCTTAAGATACATTTTACATTTTTATTTATCCCACACACATGCACAAACATGCAAAGGCACACTCATGCAATTGAGGGAAATTTGTCAGAACACACAGAGCAGTGGGCAGCCATGTACGGCGCCCGGGGAGCAGATGTTGGGGGAGTAAGGTGTCCTGCTCAGGGGCACTAGACAGGGTAGGGAGAATAGTCTTTTGATTTTTTGGACAGATCCAGGTTCGTCTTTTGTTGTTATTCCATCCAGGTAAGTTTTTGTTGAAACTGTGGAGTCGAACCTTGGAGTCGAACCAGCATCGAACTAGAGACCTTTTTCTGCCAGTAGTCCAAGTTTCTGCCACTAGTCCACCGCACACATGCACAGACATGCACAGGCACACTCATGCAAGGGGAAATTCAACCGCTGCTTTTAACCCATCTGGTGCCAGACACAGATGTTAGGGGAGTAAGGTGCCTTGCTCAAGGGCACTAGACAGGGTAGGGACAACACTCTTGGATTGTTGGACAGATCAATCCAGGTTCGTCTTTTTGTTGTTTCTCCGTGGAGTCGAACCAGAGACCTTTTCTGCCCATAGTCCAAGTTTCTGCCACTAGTCCACCGCCTCTCTCTGCTTGTGTTGGGTCTGATGTTTTCTGCTGAGCTCACATGCAGAGAACCACTCAGACTTACAGCATTGATTCCCATGAGGTTTACCTCCTTCCTCCAAATGTAAAATCGACATAATTCCACAATTGCCCAAACTTCAAAGATGACTCATCAGACCTGTTTTGTTCAGCTCACATCATGAGATATCTCTTGAGGCAACAGCTCAAATTGACCCAGTCAGTGTCCCATGATGCAGTGAATGACGCTTAACTGCCACAAGCAAATGATTTTAACATATCAAAATGGAAAACAACACAACACACAGAGTCTCTTGTGTGTTGTTATGTTCATGAAGTAAATCAGTCATTGTTAGAGTCTTTGTTAATGGGTCAAGTATAACACAGTACAAATGAAAACATACTGACCCACAACATTCATAAACATAACCCAAACATAAACAAAAAACAGTTTACAAGACACTTCGATGGGTCATATGTTTATTCATGTACAGTATATGTGGACTAGAAATACAACTTATCCTATGATATTTATTGTTTAAACATTATTATTCATTATCTGTTTAAACAGCAGACTCCTCATATGGATGTTCCCTGCGGAATTGTATACATCTTGTATAATGCAAAATAAGAGGAGAAAGTTTTGCCAAAAACAATGTACTATCAATTTCAATTCCATATCGTGTTAAATTTAAACTCAGTTTTGTCCCTGGGTCAAGACTGAAGTCACTTTATGACGCAGTTGATCAAGTTTACTCAAGACAACTGCCATACATTGGGGCTTTTGGGGGTTCTGAGGGTCCCGGGCCCTCCAGGTACCTGCCCACTCTACAAGGTTGGTGGTGCAGCCTAATTGATGCTACGTCCCTTGATTCTTTTACACTTACAGTTCAGATAAGTGAAGATGCTGTAGATGTATATCTGCTATGACTGACAGCAGTTTCCCAAGAGCCTCTGTAATGAAATGGTACGGCCTCCCTAAACAAACAATGGCTCAACTGGAGACATATTAGAGGGGATACCAAGACAATAGATGTGCAATGAAAAATAAAGAGTTTTTTTTCATTTAAACCAATCATAATCAGATGTGACAAAAGAACAAAGTGGGTTGGAGATGTCAATGAAAAATTAAAAATGTAGGTCGCTGCACCCAGCTCGTCACCCTGGACTATAAGAGAAAGGTCTAACTGCAAAATAAGACACTGCTTAATTATCCAACAAGAGGATAATTAAGCAGTGTCCACTTCTTATAGGCAATTGTTCCCCCTTTTTCAGTGCTTCCGCAGCTTCCACGCCTCCACGAGTGTTGAGACACTGGTACAGGAAGAAAGAGAGAGAGAATGAGAGAGAGAGAGAGAGAGAGAGAGAGAGAGAGAGAGAGCTCTGCAGCTACTTCAGAATAATATCTTGTCATTAGTGAGTCTTCCTTAAGCAGTTCTACAATATACTGTCACTTTTATTGCTTGTGTGGATGTTTTGTACTGAGATTTTTATAAACTGTCTATGGTGCAGTGTTTTCTTCCCACCTGGTTTACATGCAATGAAGTTTTATGGTCAATGTTTTTTCCGTAAAATGAAACTGAATTTGCTTCATTACTGTTAATGTGAGTGTCTTAGATGTATGTAGATGTTTGACTGATTTACCTAACTGCTTTTATTTTTTAAAGCATTGCATGTTGACTGTTTCCGAAGTCTGTTAATCAATCAACACAATCTTCAGACCCTTGCTCAAAATAAAAGTTCTATAATTCCACTCAAACAACATGAACGTTGTACTTATACTTTGAAGACATGTGGCCAAACGGGAAGTTATTCTATGAATGTTGTTGGCATTATGGAAATCAGCAACCGTCAAGGGTCATTTTCTGTGTTTGTGTGTCAGTCCGATATGGTGTAATGATAATAATCCGATTATCATCATGATAGGGAATCGATTTTGCCCTGCGGTATGATCCCCAAGATATAGTTTTATCTGAGGACGCAGAATAAGACTATGGATATGTTAAACTTAGTCCATGGACTGAAGGCACTCCCTTCTCAGGGCTTTGTCTTTCAATGGAAACTATGGCTCTCAGTGAAAAAGTTCACAACACAAACACCCTTTGTTTCTAGACTCTGATATGCAGGTTAGACAAGAGCTTGTAGAGCCATCACAGTCTCTGCCCTGCTTGCCAGTGACAACAGGGAAAACACTCTGATACGGAAACTAGCGCTGGGTCAAATGATGTCAAGGTAACAGGATGAAATGAAACATGCATGGCTGAAAAGTCTCAAGCATTGCAATCCTCTTCTCCAGATGTCTTCTGGTTCTGTTTGAATGGTGCTGTTCCACTGTTTACAGGTCATTGTTAAGTTTATTCTGGGAGTGCAGGTGCTCATTAAAGAGGATGGTTTCCATTCAGATTCAAGTGTAACTTAAGCCGTTTTTCAGTGATGTCCTTTTGGAGGAAACCCATAGAATTGGGTCTTGACTTTCTTTAGAAGTTTTCTTTCGCACATAAACAATGCAGCAGGAGATTCCCCGCAATGGCGCGTTCACAACACAGAAATCTCCTTTGTTCAGGTGAGGGGTGTTGCAGCAGGCAGAGGCAGGACCTAACGTATTAATTCCACTGCAAAGATCACTTGATTTTGTTTCGGGCACATCGACACCCGCGTCAGCTACGATCAGCAAAAGCTCTCTTGACATCTCATTGTGCTTTTTCACCCTGAGACAAAGGTTTTCTTTCTGTAATTTTCTATTTTGCATCTGTCTCTTGTTAAAAGGTTACAACACACCAACTCACTTGCAGTGAGTACTGCGGAGGACCTCTTGCTTCCTTCTCACATTGGCTCCTCCGAACTTTCTGCACAATTTATACTCGGGGGGGCCCAGTGGGAGAAATTCAGCAGAAACTCCAGAGGCTCTCACTCGAACATTTGCGCTCACATATAAACCTCTTTAAATTAAACCTTTTAATTTCCTCTGAAACCAACACAGGACACTTGAAGGAGAATCTTTTATTGTCCACACACAGGAAATTTGACTACTGCTTAAACCTATCTGTAAAATAAACATGCACACACACACACACAAGCCCACACAAGCCCACACATAACCACACGTATACACACACACACACCAGCAGTACACATCTGGAGGAAGCAGGGGACAGCCATGCTACAGCCCTAGGGAGCATTATTAACGGCACATCTAATGCAGAGGGAAGACAAAGTGTTTCCCTGCCACATAACTGTCTTTCTGCCACATACATGATGAATCAAGCTAAACTACACATATAATGAAGGGAGGGAGGAGGCGATGAAGGGAGGGAGGATGTGATGAAGGGAGGGAGGAGGGGATGAAGGGAGGGAGGAGGTGATGAAGGGAGGGAGGAGGTGATGAAGGGAGGGAGGAGGTGATGAAGGGAGGGAGGAGGTGATGAAGGGAGGGAGGAGGCGATGATTTACTGTTTTACTATTTAGATTGAAAAGTACAAGTGTCATTATGCAATAAGTAAGGGAAAACAGGACTAAGTCAAAACACACTCATACACAGTCCTTGTTTATAGTGCCTGTTTATATTGAACAACATGACACAAACATCTGGGGTTTGACATTTCAAAATTGTTTGCTTTTGTCTCACTTTAGGTTTTATCATTGAACACATACACACACACACACACATAAACACACACGCACACCTGCACCTCGCTCCCCCCCACATTTGTGTCTTCTCTGTGGAATTTTTGTACCAGCAGTGTCTTTATAAAAGTCATGCAAAATACACAACCCACATTTAGGATCATTTTAGCCACAATACTGGTTGCAGAGACGCAGGTGAACCACATGAGAAAGACGCTGAAAATAATCTTAACGTTTAATGGGTCCAGCTCCAGTAGGCCCATTACCAGTTTCCCTCTCTAGGGTAACCTAAAGAAATGCTTAATGAACACCATTTATCTATCTAATTCCAGAACTCTGTCTGTCTGTATGTGACTCGCATATCTCAAGCTACCTTCAACTAATCGGCTTCACACTTGGACCAGAGGAAGTGCAGTGTCCAATTTGGTCGAAATTGGATACATGGTACATTCAATATTGATTAAATACATATAAACAGGCAGCTAGCATTCGATAGCGGTGGCAGCTGGGATTCATAAACGTAAGTTACCATGTCGATCCTGACAACAGCAGGTCTTTACCGGGGCTCATGAACTTCAGGTCACTTTAACACATTTTAGAAAGACAGCTGCATTCAGAATAACCACAGACCAAGAAAAAAGCCCATTCCAAACACGATTATTTGTCTTTCTATGCTAGAAATATGCTGAGAATCTTCTCCATTTTGAAATCACTTCCTGACAAGGTATTTCAAAAACATGATGTGATCAAATAAAAAAACTTCTATAAGAGTGAAGTCAGACATTCACCTTGGCATGTTCATGCCTCATATGAGCCACAAAGACCTCCCTGGAACTGAAGAGGGTACTGCAGTCCCCACATCTGTATCTTAAGCTTGGAGGGCTCTTGAGACCTGCTGAGGATTTACTGTTGCTTTTCTTTTGTGGCAAACTTGAAGGTTTCTTTTCTCCCTTGTCTTGACGATTAACATTTCCTCCATCTTTTTTGTTGTTATTGCTGGTGTTAGTGCTGTTATTAGAATTTGTGGGCTTGATGCTGAGAGGAAGGTTGATGACCAAGTTTGGTGGACCCTCGATGGTCTTCAGGGTTCCATGAATGGCCTGGATGAATGATCCACACATGCAGATTTAATCATATTTCTGAATTTATATCATTAAGACTGGTATGCAAAACATTTCTAGAGAATTTAAATAGAAATCGTTTAATTTTGCATGATGTTTTGTTGCAGACTTAATGATGATGTTCTTCAATCCTACTTTGATATGGTCCAACATGAGCTGTTTCTGTGCGTAGTGCAAGGAGCAGTCGGGGCATTTGAACACTGAGACTTTGGGATTGACAACATGCTGGTCGAAGTGTGCGCAGAGCAGGGACTGCTGAGTGAACACACTGTCACACATGGAGCACTTGTAGATCAACCTGAAAAATACACACAAAAGTGTAATATGAATTGACTGCACGACGTTACAATACTCAATTGGTACATACATACTGAAAGAAGTGTTAAGCGAATCCCAGCTGTTACTTGAGTTGTGTTCTTAAGAAAACATGTTAAGCTCCGGTTAAGCCACCATGTCTAAAGGCCAATTTATGCCTCTCCGTTTTTTCTATTACGGACAGATAAGACCACCCTATCCGTCGTGAAACGCCCTCTCCGAGTGCTTCGGACAGCTTTTCGTACACGTCTGATTTTTCTAACTATCCGTCTTCATGTTTGAGACCCGACGGACCGCTCTTGGCTGTGATTGGTCCGCGAACGACATCATTTCCGTATGACGTCATTTCCGTATTTCCGGACCTCAAACTTCCTGTTTACTTGTAGCCACAAACACAAACACAACCACAGATATGAACACAACTATGATTCTACGATTAATGTGACGTGTGTGTTAAGCCAGCGGAGTTGTCCGGCTGACGGTGGCTCGTTCGAGCACTGAGGGCATGTGTGCACGGTCACATACGGTTATAACGAGCTTTCAAAACGGCGCTAGCAGGCTAGGCTAGCGGGCTAGGCTAGCCACCATGCTAACTGCGGTGGTAACAGTGCAAGAACCCGCCGTCACGACTTTAATTCCACTTCTATCATGACACTGTTTCTATAATACCGTCAGGTTAGAAGCAAACACTGGATAGTAGTTGTTAGTGCCGGGAGTCCCTGCTGACTGTGTGTGGAAGCTGGGGGGGAGCTAGCTCCGGTTAGCTTCTAGCTACATGTAGCCTCAAGCAGATTCAAGCTGTGGAATCAGCAACACAGTTCGGAAACAAGACCGGGGAATCGCTGCGCTAAGAAACGATGACATCAGCATCTTGACCCGCTGGGTGTCACTTTATTTAGTTCTGTTAGTTGCCATGGTTCAGTGTGTGGGACGCAAGCTAACATGTCAACGGAGACACGTGGACTTCTTCTTCCCAAATGGGGTAGGCTTCTCTGAGCTCGTCTTCCGTTGCGCCACCTATGGGTTTGGCGGGGAATTGTTTTTAGACGGATAGTCGTCGGAGAAGTAAAAATCAAAAAGACTCTTTGTCCCCCGCTGAGACCTGTCCGAGAAACGGATACGTAGAAGTATATAAGAGCCTTAACTCCAACAAATCCTGCTACTGACGAAGCAGCGATGAAGGTTTTCCTGAGAGAAAGGAATTGGACATGGGTGTTGGGTTACAGGGAAATGTGTCAGTGTGGAAGGAAGAGCGATGATGTGACGTTGGAATAAAAGGGTTCGTCTGTTGTTATTATTATTATTAGGAAACTGAAATAAGTGTTTAGAGTCCCAGCTGTTGATGAGTGTTTTGTTTCACATAAAGACATTAAACCTTCAGCTGCAACTTATGTTTTAAAGAAACTTTTGATAATAAAATTATGTCAGATCAGGATATGAAAATATAATTTAATGTATTGAAATATACAGTTCAGCTCAGTGTAAATGGTTTAAATTCAGATGGTAATGCAGCTTTAGGCTTGAGGCACAACAAGAGCTGAAACCACACAGAGAACCTGCTCCTTAACACCTGAATGATCAGTAGTGCTGATGAGGGATAGTGTCAGTGAAAGGTTGCCATATGGAATAAAACAAACTCAGGTTAAGCCGCCATGTCTTACACCCACAAATCCTGCAACTGATGACTCAGCGAGGACGATTGTCCTTAGAAAAATGAATTGGACATGGGTATCGGGTCAAAGAGAAGTCAAAGGAAATGTGTCGATGTGAGGTTGGAATCTTCTTGAGTAAAGAGCTTTTGAATTATCTGTGATTGAGCATTGAATTTAGCATTGAAATTCAAGTTTTTGTACTTCAGAAGGCATAAAAGTTTCCGTAGCCTTTACTGAATTCTGTATTCAATGTTGCATAAAATTGAAACAGATTGCGTTGAGAACTTTTTATATATCACAAATTTTGCAAAGACCTACTTGGGCTCTCCAGCCTTCACTCCTGGATGCTGTATATGTGCATGGGAATGTGTGCCAGGCGCAGTCTTGAAGGCCATGGGGCAGAGAGCACATTTGTAGAAGGTCTCACAGTGAGCGCTCTGGATGTGGGACTTCAGCGTTGCAACATTGGCGAAGACCACATGATGGCAGCTGGAGGGAGACAGGGGGGAAAAGGGAGAAAAGGTAACAGTCACACAGACTTGAACGTTAATTCAATTTAATTCAAATGATCAAATGATCTTTTTAAAATCTGTTTGATGTATTGTCATTTAGCTTGGCTTAGCTTAGCAGATGAAACAAGGTTAAAAGGTCACAAATAAAATCTGCGTCTCAAAAAGAAAACACTAATGAAGCTCAGCATAATGTCTATCAGGAACGTCATCTTTCTCATTTATTCACAGTTCTCTGTTTTTCTAATCAGCTGATTGTGGGTATTGTTTCAGTAATCCAATCAGATTTCTCTATGATCTCAATCAGCCGATCAAACTTCGAATCTGCTCTCTTCTCATTTCAATGATTCCCTATGACCCTGCTAACCCAAACCCCCATTTCGATCCGTTTTTCATATCCAGAGCCTTGGTTGAGCCTAGCGGAGTCTCAACTTCATGGGGTACAAAAGTCTCTCATTAATAAATATGGCATTCTATGCCAAGCCTGAACAGCTCTATGTGTCAATATTTTCTCAGTAATTTTTTTTTTTTCAGGCAAAACGCACGCAACGCTTCAAAATGCATGTGCTCTGGGACGCCCAGTACTGCTTTGCAGTCCTAGAAATTTTAGAAATTGTATTTTATAGTTGGTACTTTGCAGGGTTGAGTAATTCTGGTTTTAATTATTGTTTTTATTAATGTTATTAGTTGACTTTACATGATTTTTTGAAAGTATTCCTTTTCGATTCACATTCGTTTTCCCTTTCCTGCTTCGTGTCAACATCTGCACATAAACACATAGCTCGAAGCAGCAAGTGGTTAACTTTTCTTAAAGAAAATATTGGAAGTATTTGGTTTAAAAAAAAACTGTTGGTAAATAGACTATCATTGGTTGGCCGTGTCTGCTTAATCTTACACGTCCACGTAAACAAAATAAACAGATTTAAAACAAGTCGAGATGAAAAAACACACAACACAACCAATTATATAAGCAAACGCAAAAACAACTTTCAGCCAACACAACCAAAAACAAACACTGTGTCGTGGACTACTGCATATTCGCGCACACAATTCACGTTTTTCAATGGACCTCACCAAATGGAACCCAGGGTAATCAGGCCCAGTTTTCCAGTCACTATAATGCCAATATAATTTTTGCAAAGGTATTATATATCTATATATTGCCAATTCCAATCCTCAGTCGCCCTTTGTGCTGACTCAACACAACTTAGAAGCTGTTGAGTCTTTATATATATATTGTACAAACTGGCTAATGTGCACTTTGCCGTACCTACAGGCAAGATACCCTAGAGGTGTATTGTCACCCTACTGGAAACAAATGCAAACACAACTCCAGGCCCCTTCAGTAAAGATAGTCTAATGATAAATAAACAGGCTTACATGTAGATGTGTGGACAAGCTGGCGGGCAGGTTTACAGGCAGGTAAACATCCAGGCAGTTACAAAATACAGCTAATAGACACAAAAGGTTCATAAACCGACAAACGGACGAGGAGCTGCTGACAAAGGCAGCTGTAAATACAGTTTTTTGTATATTTTTTGTGCAAGAATTAAAATTAAATATGAATTTCAAAGTTTAAATCTTTAATGCTTTGCAAGTAATGTCACATTTGTAAATGTTTTATGAGTCACTATATACACAGTTAAAAACAGAGACAACGTTCATTTTTATGATTGGAAAAAAAATTTAATATGTTTTATTTAAAATACACCTGATACACCTGTAACACCTCTAACTGCACTGGCAAAGCAACAATGCAACTGTATGAGGCCCAAACTGTTCTTTGAAAAAGTATTAATTATGAATTTGCTCACCTTGAAATGACCTTGCTCATCTCCTGATGACATAAGCAGCGGGCTAGTTTCCAATCATTTAAATGGTGCGATGTTTTTAAATTGCAAAAGCATGAAACATTACTGCTTTTACTTGCTAAGCTAAAATAAACTAAGCTATGGTAACCAGCTGCCGGACTACTTGATCTATAGCACGTTGTGACCCGTAGGTTGTCAATGATCTTTGCCAGGCCTTTCCAAATCTTCATCTCTGACAATCAATACTTTTGATTGGATCTAACTTGACTCATATTGCACGTACTGCACATTTTGTCCACGTAAACCGCTTCCTAAAGGTTGTATCGTAATAACAGCAAGGGGCAGTTTTGTAACCAAGTGCGAGCTATAACATCATTGTTCCTGTGACAGGTGAGATGGAACAGAGACTTTAACGGCTAAAATCAACACTTTGTAAATAGTAGTTTAACAAAAGAGACTTGGCCTTGCGTAAAACAGCAATGCTCCAAGTTTAAAATGGTAGAGAGAGAAAATAGACTGTTTCTAGCTACTGCTCATCTGAGAGCTCCACCTGCTTTCGCAAAAACAACATGTGAAGTAATCAATCAATCAATCAAATTTTATTTGTATAGCCCATTTTCACTAATCACAATTTGTCTCATAGGGCTTTAACAAGGTGTGACATCCTCTGCCCTTAACCCTCAACAAGAGTAAGGAAAAACTACTAAAAACCCTTTTAACAGGGTAAAAAGAACAAAGAACCCTTAGAGAGAGCCACATGTGAGGGATCCCTCCCCCAGGACGGACAGAAGTGCACTAGATGCCACGTGTAATGGAGAACATCACCAAGATAAGGATGTTTTCCGTGCTGATTAGAGTAAACAGTTTGTAGCATAATGGAAGTTTCGTGAATTGATGGATTACTGTCAGTAATGGTCGAGTATCTGAGAAGAAATATTGGATATCAAGCAGTCTTGTTGTAATCATAGTCCTCGGGCAGCAGCCACCGAGTTCATTAACCACCATCACCACCAAGAAACAATTGTTATGGTGAGAAATCAATGATGAGCTTTATGAATTAACACACACACTCTTTAAAATTACAATGAATTGGTTGTATGTTTTATTGACAACTAAAATCTATTTTCAATATATTTAAACATATATCATTCTGAAGGTTGGTGCAAATGTTGATTTTAGTGCAATCAATCACAAGCTCACCTTGTTTTGGGGACATTTCCTTTTTCTATATAAAACACGTGCCTTAAGTTTATTAACCGGGAAGCATATATCCACAGGGAAACTGGCACAGCTCATAAGGCACAAACAAACAGAGTATAGAAATGGAGGTATAACGACTGGATGAAGGTTCTCTATTGTGTTCTGACTATCATCTATGTACGGCTGTATTTTAGGAGGTAGGGCTTCTCAATCAGCACAGTCAGCACGTAGCTCCCCACCAGCGTCAGCACCACATGGCCAAGGAACATGTACATCTAATGAAGAGAGAAGACACAGTGCACTAAGTTAAATAGTATATATACCGTATATAAAGAAAGAGACAACTCTGCGTCAGATGTGGGTTTTATCGAACCAAATGAAACAAACCACTTACAAAGTTTAAGTCTGTGTAGTGGATCGGGGTCTCTTGCAGGCCTAGATAGATGTTCATGATAATAGGATGTAACAGGTAGCAGGCAAAACTCATGTTGGAAAGTGGAAGCCAGAAACCCAATGACAAGAAGCTCTTGATAAAACCTAGAGAATCAGAAATTTAAAATACATTCATATATTTGCTTTCATGTGTAAAATATCTTACTTATTACTTAACAAGAAATGTACACACATGCTACCACTGATCACAGCTTGTTCTTAAACAATTTTGCTTTTCATGTTAAGGGTAATTTGGGCTTAAAGCTCAGATTGGTAATCCTGGTAAAGCAGAGCAGGCTACAGTTTGAAAAAATTGCAACGATAAATCCTACATCCTCCCATTGTCAAAGCCACGCCCCCAAAATACATGAACACATCACTAACTGACAACTTCCATTACTTTCATGCCAACTGCTGTGATGTATGACACCCCAGACCCAGATGACTTTATTTATAGATTGAATATTTCAACAACCAACAGTTTTTTGGACTCAGGACTCGGGTTTTGTTTACCTCCATAACCTTCCTCGCAGGCCACTATGATCCAGGTCACAGCCAAAGCCCAGAGGGGTCTGTGCAGTCCTTGATAGAAGGCATGTGGCAACGACAGAGAGGTTGGCGTCTCCTGTAGGACGTAGGCTAATCCAACCACCACAGCCATAAGTGAAAGACAGCAGAACCAACCAAGTGCAGCCTGCCACTGCAGCAACAGCAAGAACAGCAACAGATCAAGATCACACATGAGGGCAGCATTGTGACTTTTATTTGTATCTGATATTACAAACAAGCATATAATTCTTGTTGAAACAATATGTGAGGTGCCTTTTAATATAATCATGCATACTTACCTTCTGCTTTAGGACCTGATCTTTCTTTGTGGTCAAGTATATTGCAGTCAAGACCCCTATTAAAAATGGCCCATATCTTGTGTAGGGTTTCATATAGTAATGTGATGCATAATCCAAATTGAACCTACAAAAATGAACGAATAAGATATTTTTTTAATTCAAAAGAAACAGATGGAATGGCTAGTTTGCTTTTACTATCTTTTACATTGGATTCTACAGTAACGACGTGTCAGTGTCAACAGACATATTTATGGAATTATTAGATAGATTTGGTTCCTATTTGCATTCGCACTGGACCACAATCTTACGGTGTAGATGGATGGAAGACGGGCAGCTGCAGGAGCGCAGTCGTGATGACACCAGCAGCAATGGTCATCAGCATCAGGCCTCCTGCCACAGCCGCAAACACACCTTTGTTCCTGATAAACACCAGATAGGATGGGTAGGATTACGTGTGTGAAATGCGGTGGCTGTTTTAAAACACTACTAATGATAAAATATATTTTGAAATGATATGAAAGCACAGTGGACATACAATTTGTAAAAATAGAGCAACAGTGGAGTGGTGGCATAGCACTGGAAGTCAAGAGACAAGTACCATGCCCACGAGATGGTCTGGAGAGAGACAAGAAACAAATACAGTGGGTCAATAAACATGAAAATACATTTCCAACAGACAGCCAGAGACAGGTTAAAATTAGTACCTGTTGTGAGGTTGGGAAAAAATTGCTAATCAACAGGATGTTCGTCCACAAGTACGTCTTACAGCCCACCGTTATCGTCTTGATTTTGAACCAGTCTGGCCCCCCCCGTACTAAAGAGGTGAGGCCATAGGTGAAACACAGGATGAACAGATGCAGTGGCTGAATCCTGTAATGAAAGAAAGAAACAGTTAAATCGACATTGGTTCTGAGATCACGTTTTAAATGAAGGGCGTCGAGATTCTGATGAGAAAAAATGACTTTGTGACACTGACAGATTTGCATGAGTTGATTGGGTGAATTGATGAATACACTTTACCTTTTAATCCTGTTTAAGAGGTAGCTGGCCACCATAGAGATGCTCAGTTTGCCATCAGCCCTATTAATGGAGTTTAGCAGAGACCTGGCACTGAGCAGACCCCTGAAACACAGAAGCTGCCTTTAAACTAACCCTTAACCCTTTTTCAGATATATTGGATTATAACAGCTTTCAGGCATGAACACCAGAATATAATATCCAGAAATTGGTTATTCTTCAGAACTCTTCCTTATACATATTAGGAACGTAGCAGGAGATTGTCCGACACATTCACAACAACAGGAAAAATCGTAAATATTTGTGTACTCTTTAAGTTATGCGTACTTTGCGTGTTAGAAATGTCATCAACACGCCCACTTTCTTGAACTTTCAATATATTTTACTGTTGTATTCTCACATAGGCCAACTCGGACATTTTCCTGGCCCTTTTAATTAAGGGGCTGACAGGGGAAATTCTGGAACTGCCTCGAACCCGCTTGTCGATTCCCCCACTGTCTTTACGTTTCTCCTCACCCCAGCACCAAAAAGCTGTCAACAGCCAGAAAAACAGGTCCAGCGGAGTCAATCACATGGAGAGGGTTGCTTTTTACTGCTTTCTCCCAAGGTTTCTTGTTATCTGCAACAGAGATGATACAATATAGGTACAATGATATGTGAGTAATGGGGAGAATTCCGAGCTGAAGGAGCAAATACCAGTATCTCATACCCGGGTTGAAAAAGACAGCAAAGGAGGTGGAGTGGCCACACATGATCCAGAACAGGCTGAGGACACGGATGCCGTTCAGGGAGGAGTAGCCTGTGATGGATGAGGAGGTGCTCAGGACACCTTGGCTGGTATTCTGAAGAGAAAGTGCCTCCAGGCCCCGGTTCACACAGCTTCGAGGAAAACACAGTGGTGCGTGGCTGGTGCTATCTATAAGGACAATATAAAAATTTTAAAAAAGAAGCAATCTATAAATATAAAGATTTGGCTACTGCACCTTGAAATTATTAATGAAATTTTCTTGCGCATAAATTACTTTTATATGTGGTTTCAAAATGTAACAGCTGCTCTGTTGTGGTTGCATATATAAAGTTTATTTAAGTACAAAGTGAAGCTGTTTATTAGGGTTTTTTAAAGTATCAATACTTGATACTTTTCAATAACGTGTGTTTAAAAATTATGCAATCTCCATAAATTTCACTTTTGATGGTATCGAAGAAAAGAACCAAAGCAAATTAACTGATCCTCAACCTGTGGCTCTTTTATAGTTTGTTGTGGCTTTTTACAGTTTTTAGTGTAAATCCATTACTTGTACAATTTGATGACTTAATTAAGAATTAAATGGATATGTATTGTATATGTATATGACCCTCACCTATTGTCACAACTTTTGGGTTGTGACAGAAAGAGTAGGGTCGCAAATATAAATTTATATATATATTTTTCTTCGTCAGGTGGCTGACGATGAAGCGTTGTTTTTTATACATTCTTATCAAAGTCTTTGTTTAGTTTTGGTATCATTACAACCCTAGTTCAGTGTCTATTTCATTATCTATTTTCTGTTGATCTTGCAGTCACAACTTGCAACATGTTCCTGTGAACTTACCCTTTTCCTCTAGGGTGCCACTGTTCCTTTCACTGCCAGAGGAGCCATTGCTCTTCAGGGTCCCATAGGGTCCCATAGGGTTGAGGTCAGTGTTTATAGAGGAAGATTCAAGAGAAGGACTGACCTCCCTGTGCTTTTTCCACCTTATTATAGCGGTGAGCAGGGTGGCGGCAAGAGGAATCGTGACCATCACGCAACACACAACCCTACAGGAGAAAAGGTGCCAGTATTTTAGATGGAGTGTAGAATCCCTCAGATGAAGTCCTGCACATGTAAAGAACCACTTTTCCAGTTCAATACTCATGGAAATAATTCAGTAGCGAGTACACTGACAGGCAGATGATATCGAATGCATCTGGGGAAACGGTGTTGGACAAACAGTGGGTCATCAACAGGGCCTGAGCGGTTTGATTGACCAGGATGGAAGGAAAAGGAGGAATGAGGGACGTCTGATCAATCTGAAGTCTCCCTGTTAAAAAAGTCAAGATGTCAAGATAACAAAATTTCACCAAATAAACTGAGTGAATCAAGACTTTTAGAATCACTGACCGTATAGCACCAGCATTTCCACATCCTCTTCCCTGCAGGAGTCAGGAACACAAATACCCACAAAATAGCGGACTGCTTCCTAGGTAAGTAAAAACACTGCAGTTGAAATAGAAATCTCCCATCCTTGTAGCTAGATGCCAGGACAAGTTTCCATCTCTTAAAATGACGGTTCATGTTGTTACCTGCTGAAGAAGCACCTGGCAGTACTCTCCAGAGAAGGTGGAGCTATGGGCAGACTGACACTGCTGCCGCGAGCCATGCAGCTGGTTAACATTACCTCCTTTAACATTGCTGCCCATCTTTCCAAATGCATCATACACTGATAATAAACACAAATACAAAAAAAATTATATTGTATTAACTTTCTTTAACATTGCTAGATAGGGCTTTTTTTCAGCATTTGCCATGGTTTGTCTGGCATATTTATTGGACTGATGTTAATGACAATTTGCTGCAGATCTAAAAATAAATCCAGATCCAGTGAATTCAAACTTTGATCTTAACAGAGTAAATCTTTCAAACTTATATAAAATCACATACATGAATAGTTATTTATTAAATTCAGTTTCATTTTATGAAAAAAATGTTAATAATAATAATAATAATAACAATCAATATAATAATAATGAAGAGTAATTGAATAACTTTGTTTTCAGAACCTATTTCATGCATAAACAAGCATCTAAAAGTGTCTTAAAAAGAAAGAGGCAAAACATTGTTAAAAATTAAATATTAAATATTAGATAGTCAACAAGTAAATAAAATGATATATCTATCTAACTACAATAATTAGGATTTATAACCACTGGCCTCATAACTTTACAGTTTGTAGTCCTGCACATATTTTTGTAATCTAAGAAAACCAATGTCTTTGTGGGCAACTTTTCTTTTTAAATCTATTGTCTCAAATTTGGAACTATCAGAAATCTCACATTGTCTATTTTCATAATTAATGTATTTCTTTAAAAAGGCAGCATCACTTACTGCGGACAGCATATTCCTGTGGTCTCTCCTGGTTTAGTTCCCAGAGGAAAGCGTTTGTGTCCTCCTCACATTTTGTAGTCACATGGATTACCTGTGTGGTTTCCAGCTCTAAACTAGACCCTGCAAACAGAAAGAACACCAAAAAACCCAGAGCCATTTTCAGGACTGAATGAATATCTTAGTAGAGGAGAGTTTAAATAATATAGGAAGGGACACACCCTTTTCAGAGAGGTCACATTAAGTAATCCTCTGGCTGGACTTACAGTGGCAAAGGCAAACATCCCCACCTGCAGGTGTGAGAAAGATTGGTTTACATGAGGAGGCTGACAGAGAGATCCAGGCTTTGTGATTATGTCCCAGTGCAAAATCAACTTAGTTTTGTGGTCCCATGATTACCACTGGGACTCCAGATGATTTATCATATATGTGAATTTCACGTTTGAAAAATCCTTAAATATTCACAGAAGAAGAACTCCCCTTGAATTTGAGCTTTTATCTCAATATTATTTTAACTGTAAATCCGAAGTTAAAATATGGGGAAAGAAATACCACAGACAGTCCACTATCTGACCACTAGAGGTAAAGCTTGTCCTAAAATTGCATTTACCAGGCAACAGTGATGGAAAATACCGGCACTAATTTAGTATGAAATAGTTTCAGTCAAGTCAGTTATAGTTAATGAGCTTAGGAACTATTTGCCTACACACCAGCTACACTTCCCATCAGACTGGTGGAATGGTTGGCATAGAAAAAGGCAATATTTATTGTGTACATTATGTACAGCATAATCACCAAGGTACTGTATGTTGTTTGCAATGTTAAAAAGTGAGTTATTCTCACTTCTCAGCTGCACTCAGTCTCTTAGACTTGATAAAGGCCATTACATGTGTCCTCATGTGAGTGTTCAGGTTTCCTTCAGTTTCAAACATCTTCCCACACACTTTGCATTTGGTGATGGGTTTCCCATCGTTGTTCTCGTCCGTAACGTCCAGCTGGTTCTCCCTCTGACTCACATCATCATCCCTGGCACGTCCGTAGTATCTGGCGAGGCCGTGCGGCTCCTTCAGCCGATGAACGATGAAGAGGTGTCGGGACAGTGATCGGTTGGAGGTGTAGCACAGGCCGCACTCCTGACACTGGTAGGACGAGCCATCGGAATTGTGCTGGGGAATGTGTTTGTGGAAAGCGGCGATGTCCTCTGAGGTGAAGCCACAAACCGCACACTTGTGACCTGGGTGCAAAACTAGCAGTTAGGCATGTATTATGCAAGTGTGGGTGTACTCACGGGCATGTGTAGACTTTCCGCAGCCCCTTGTGTTTGAGACAGTTGTGTCGACAGAGACTGTGAGAGGAGCTGAAGGACTTGTCACACTGTCGACATGGGTGCTTCTTCAAGATCTACAATGTGAGCATGAGACTGTTTAGTCTAGCGAAACACACAGCCCTATTCTTCTGAATTTACAACCAGACTGCAAACAGTTGGAGTCCACAGCCATTTTTCTTTCAAACTGATGGTCACAAATAATGTCATAATCCATGTTTATCTGGAGTTCCAGATATTTGAACCAGCAACCCTTTGGTCCCAACCTTCTCTGAAAAATGTAACATACATTTCTAAAACTTTTATTTTGATGATATCAAATTTTAATTTAAAGTTTTTCCTGCTAGGATCAGAGACAGAGAAAGAAGACAGTGTCCATGTTCATCATTGAGGAAAGAAGAAAATAAAACATTATCAAATGAATATGAGGGCTTGAGTAGAACTACGCTAAACAAACAATCTTCATATCTTGTTCATATGGAGAACACTTATTATTTTCACTATGCTGAAGCCTGTAAAGTACAAAAAAACTCCACCATTCTTGACTTGATATGGTATGAAGGGGCCCTCTGGTGGTTCAGCAGAGCCAAGTAAGAACTGAGTGCTAAATCTGCTCATTAAGACAATGTGTGGGAGGATCAGGTAAAGAAATGCAGCAACAACATGTGCTAGTTATGCATGTTAGGGTGCTGGAGGTGTTTGACGAGAATAGCACTTACACTCTGGAAGCTATGTTCATCATGTGCCTCTATGAAACAGCACCAATACATGTTCAACCCATTCCCTCAACTGCCATATTTCCAAGCAACCTTTACGTTTGAAGTGCTTGGTAATCTTGTATTTGGCCTGAGACATATCAAAGGTCAGTATTGTCCCTGGGACATTGACATGATCTGGTGCCAGAGGTGGAACAATAGGAGAAAAGGGTGTGGAGAGATAATTTTACAATATCTCAATCATTGACCTACATCATAGATATGAGTGCATCCAGCACATTGGTAAACAACTGGCTGTAAAGTTAAATTTGATGTTATATTTTTCAAAATTAGACACATCAGTTTTTGCTTACTGACTATGGGGGATCCTGCTGAAGCCACACAGAGCATATGGATGAGACGACTGCAGCACGATGCAGCACACAAGGAGTGTCAAGACTCCGATGTGGTTTCTTAGCAACAGTACACAGCAGGATATCATTCCTTATCATTCCTTATACAAGAGTATATTACTGGCCCTATACATGGGTCATGAGTCTTAATCTCAGTCTGTGGGCAGTCAAGTAAGATATCTGTACTTTTACTCAAGTATGGCTTTCAAGTACTTTATACACCACTGCTTGTTTGATACAAACGTCCTGAATAACAGAGTTGCACAGATCACCTTTTAATATTATTAATAATATATGTGAAGAGACTGTCTGATCAAGTTAATGTTAATTATTCCTCGAAGTAATTATTAACAATGATTTCCACAACAATGATTGTAGGAAACAGATATAATAATACATGCAACATTTATTTCTGTTAAACTGTTTCAACTTTGCCTAAATTCAACTTAATTGAAGTACTTTTGGTGACATTTATCACTACATGCCTCCATCAGTCTGTTCTTTTTCAAAAGTAGATAAAAAATAACCACTTATAAGCACTTTGTTACAAGATGATAAAGCTCAACCAAAAATAACACATGCATATGACTGGGGTGTAATGTTTCTAAGTGTCTTCTTCATTTTTTGGGTCTCATACTGTCAGCTGCCAGAGTTTTCAGACCTAAAATCCATAAAGTCTCTCCTCATGTCCTCCTTCATTCACTGTGAACCCAAGAGCAAGACAGGCTTCATGTTGTGGACTACTGCATATTCACGCACACAATTAAGGTTTTTTTAGTGGACCTCGCCAAATGGAACCCTGGGTAATCAGGCCCAGTTTTCCACTCACTATAATGCCAATATAATTTTTGCAAAGATATTATATATCTATATATTGCCAATTCCAATCTTTAGCCGCCCTTTGTGCTGACTCAACACAACTTAGAAGCTGTTGAGTCTTTATATATATATTGTACAAACTGGCTAATGTGTACAACTTCAAGCAGGGTTGTGTCTTCACTTTGTTGTCCCTACAGGCAAGATACCCTACAGGTGTATTGTCACCCTGCTTCAAACAAATGCAAACACAAACACAGGCCCATTCAGTGAAGATAGTCTAATGATAAATAAACAGGCTTACATGTAGATGCGTGGACAAGCTGGCGGGCAGATATACAGGCAGGTAAACATCCAGGCAGTTACAAAATACAGCTAATAGACACAAAAGGTTAATTTGGTCTAATAGTGTTCTTAGGTAGAATCAAGAGGCACTTGTTTATTCTGTTGTGTTGATTCTTTGTTGTCTCTAGAAGTTCAGATGCACTTGTCCAATACTTTTTTAACCTCAGCATCTCGGGTTCAAAATTTGTAAAATTATACAATATATATATAGTGTTGTTATAATTTTTCAGTCAGTTGAAATAAATCCTGAACTGAACAATTTTGGGTTGTTTTGTGTCTGTATATGCCTACTATAAAAAGCACTTAGCATTTTTAATTTTGGTACTTGTACTTTTACTTTTGATACTTAAGTACATTTCAACACCAGATACTTTTGATACTTAAGTACATTTAATATGAGCAACTCTAAGACTTTTACTCAAGTCATTTTCTGACAGGTGACTTTTACTTTTACCGGAGTCACTTTCAAGTAAGATATCTGTACTTTTACTCAAGTATGGCTTTCAAGTACTTTATACACCACTGCTTGTTTGATACAAACGTCCTGAATAACAGAGTTGCACAGATCACCTTTTAATATTATTAATAATATATGTGAAGAGACTGTCTGATCAAGTTAATGTTAATTATTCCTCGAAGTAATTATTAACAATGATTTCCACAACAATGATTGTAGGAAACAGATATATTAATACATGCAACATTTATTTCTGTTAAACTGTTTCAACTTTGCCTAAATTCAACTTAATTGAAGTACTTTTGGTGACATTTATCACTACATGCCTCCATCAGTCTGTTCTTTTTCAAAAGTAGATAAAAAATAACCACTTATAAGCACTTTGTTACAAGATGATAAAGCTCAACCAAAAATAACACATGCATATGACTGGGGTGTAATGTTTCTAAGTGTCTTCTTCATTTTTTGGGTCTCATACTGTCAGCTGCCAGAGTTTTCAGACCTAAAATCCATAAAGTCTCTCCTCATGTCCTCCTTCATTCACTGTGAACCCAAGAGCAAGACAGGCTTCATGTTGTGGACTACTGCATATTCACGCACACAATTAAGGTTTTTTAGTGGACCTCGCCAAATGGAACCCTGGGTAATCAGGCCCAGTTTTCCACTCACTATAATGCCAATATAATTTTTGCAAAGATATTATATATCTATATATTGCCAATTCCAATCTTTAGCCGCCCTTTGTGCTGACTCAACACAACTTAGAAGCTGTTGAGTCTTTATATATATATTGTACAAACTGGCTAATGTGTACAACTTCAAGCAGGGTTGTGTCTTCACTTTGTTGTCCCTACAGGCAAGATACCCTACAGGTGTATTGTCACCCTGCTTCAAACAAATGCAAACACAAACACAGGCCCATTCAGTGAAGATAGTCTAATGATAAATAAACAGGCTTACATGTAGATGCGTGGACAAGCTGGCGGGCAGATATACAGGCAGGTAAACATCCAGGCAGTTACAAAATACAGCTAATAGACACAAAAGGTTAATTTGGTCTAATAGTGTTCTTAGGTAGAATCAAGAGGCACTTGTTTATTCTGTTGTGTTGATTCTTTGTTGTCTCTAGAAGTTCAGATGCACTTGTCCAATACTTTTTTAACCTCAGCATCTCGGGTTCAAAATTTGTAAAATTATACAATATATATATAGTGTTGTTATAATTTTTCAGTCAGTTGAAATAAATCCTGAACTGAACAATTTTGGGTTGTTTTGTGTCTGTATATGCCTACTATAAAAAGCACTTAGCATTTTTAATTTTGGTACTTGTACTTTTACTTTTGATACTTAAGTACATTTCAACACCAGATACTTTTGATACTTAAGTACATTTAATATGAGCAACTCTAAGACTTTTACTCAAGTCATTTTCTGACAGGTGACTTTTACTTTTACCGGAGTCACTTTCAAGTAAGATATCTGTACTTTTACTCAAGTATGGCTTTCAAGTACTTTATACACCACTGCTTGTTTGATACAAACGTCCTGAATAACAGAGTTGCACAGATCACCTTTTAATATTATTAATAATATATGTGAAGAGACTGTCTGATCAAGTTAATGTTAATTATTCCTCAAAGTAATTATTAACAATGATTGTAGGAAACAGATATATTAATACATGCAACATTTATTTCTGTTAAACTGTTTCAACTTTGCTTAAATTCAACTTAATTGAAGTACTTTTGGTGACATTTATCACTACATGCCTCCATCAGTCTGTTCTTTTTCAAAAGTAGATAAAAAATAACCAAATAACCACTTATAAGCACTTTGTCACAAGATGATAAAGCTCAACCAAAAAGAACACATGCATGTGACTGGGGTGTAATGTTTCTCAGTGTCTTCTTAATTAGTTTGGTCTCATAGAGTTTTCAGACATAAAATACACACTTGTCTCTCCTCATGTCCTACCACATTGACTGTGAACCCAAGAGCAAGACAGGTTTCATCGTACTTTCTGTTCAACTTGGTTTTTGAACACTGTCTGTTTGTCCCTGACCGGCTGCTTCACGTGAACGATGCTCTCTCCACTGTGTGTGTCTCTGAGTGAGTGGGTGGGGGCGGGGCGGAGCCCCGGGGCCTGAGTGTGTGCGCGACGTGCACGTCACTGCACAGGAGCCGCTGCAGAGGAGCTGAAGCCGCGGGCTGCTGACCACTGGCTACGGCGAAAGAGCGATTTGTTTACTGCTCCGCCGTTAAAGAGATGCAGACGTCAAAACATTATTAGTCTATTCCATCTCTATTCTCCAGCTCTATTCCCATCCAGAGAGTTTTTTCTCTCCACTGTCGCCAAGTCTTTGTTCATTGTGGGACTGCTTCTCTAATAGTGTAAGGTCTCAACCTTACTATGTGAAGTGGATTGAGATCATGTATGTTGTGATATGGCGATGGTGATAGGCAGATTTATCTTGTGACCTCTGGAGGGACCTGATGCCTTGATAGGGAAACGATGGAGTAAATCTCAACCCGGATTAAAATGGGCTCCACCTTATACCAGCTCCAAATTATACTGTTAACTTCTCCATGGATCTCCTTACCTCCTGACCAAACTTGAAAGGGGCCTGGTTAATAGGACGCACACAACAACTCACTCTTCGTTTCCTCCCTTTTTATTTTCAATCCACTTAAGCGCACAATGGAGGTTTGATGTTGATTGAAGATTGTTCACAGTTTTGTTTTCCAGGATTGATCTGACACAAATATGGAATTTCACAATATATAATAACATAATATGCATTTAACTGTACATAAGTACATACAAAATACAAAAACTCAATACTCTTCTAAGCAATAATAGTTGCATCACTCGTAATCAAGGTGAGTCAATTTGTAACCATTTTTATTAACTTATATTACTACCATAACAAATTTCCAATATCACAATCGGATTAAATCTGTGTGTTCTTTTCCCACACCAACAGTGTCTTTGGTTAGGCCACGAGGTGAACGCCATCTTCTCTTTGTCTTTCTGCTGAGACGCCAAGTGTCCACACAGGTTTTCACTTTTCTTAATGAGCCGGTGAATTGTCTGTTCTTTTTCTAATAACTCCGCTGGGAAAGGCAACCGAAAGTGAAACTTAAATTCCAGCTGGTTCATTTGCACTACGTTATTCTGGTTTAAAGAGGATGTTTGATTATCATTTCTGCCTGTTTTATCTCAACATCGACACTGATGATAACAATCATATTAAGTCAGATATAAAAATAATCTGCCTACAGGTACCTGGCTATAAATTAATAAATCCTGATGACACTGGTGGCCAACTATGGTCGGCATCCTTAAGCTCAGACTAATGCGAGGTGAGTAGGTGCGAGTGAGCTTCCTCTGCATTGGTCAAAACAGTGAGTTGACAAATACAAGCTAGGTAGCTAGTGCTGTAGAGTCTACAGTGCTGTAGAGTCTACAGCACTAGCTACCTAGTCTACCTAGTCATAGTCTACTACAGTGTAGACTATGATGTGAATTGATCTATAGTTACATGATGTATAGAGTATATTTAAGTCAGACAACTTAAGTTACAAATGTTTATTACTGCGTCAGAACATAATTAGTGTTTGGCGTCTAGGCTCCGACTTCATCACTTCATCAGATATGATTAAATAGATATAATGGGAGTGATGAGCATATATTTATAACCCCCCTCTGTGATCCTAGAGGTGGATGCTAGGGTGGTGGAGGGGCCGAATCCACCAGCACCAGTACTGACACAGCAGCAGGGGCAAGCAAAGGGAGTGAAGGGAAAGATTTGCAGCTAGAATAGCCCGTCCAATTGGGAGGGTGTGTATGATACAGGGTTGTGGAGAATGTGGAGTATCACATGGTTGGATGGCAAACCAGAGATTGTGATGGTGGATCTTGATCATGGACAGTGATGATGGATAGTGTTCATGGTGGTGGAAGATGGTCTTGGATAGTGGTGATGGATCGGGACCTTGGTGGTGGATGATCATGATCATGGTGGTGGATGATGGTCGTGGATAGCGGTGATGGATGGTGACCATTGTAGTGGATCATGGACTATAATTATAAGACTGCTTGATAAACAATATGCCTACTCACATGTTCTACAACTGGCAATGACTCCTCCATTTCAATTGTCATTGCTGTCCAGTTCATCTCTATCAGACATTTTCAAATGTATGAATAATTTAAACATTAACACACCTTTCCATTAGGCTAAAAACAGTTTCCTCTAATCAATGTTGTAAATATAGTTAATTTGTTTTACTTACATTAAGACAAATTCAAGACAGCTGATATTTTCCCTCTTGTTTAACCAATGAAATGCTGTCTTTTGTCTCTTCTTAAACCTTTTATATTTGAATGTTGAGGTTCAGAGTTTCAGACAGGTGTCACAGTCACATGTGAAGCACAGATTTTTATATTTTGGATGTTTTAACATTTTCCTTAGCAATAAGGAGTCTTGCAACTAAACAGTATGTGTGCATTCTGTTCACCAATTCAGAATCCTGCATGTAAAAACACAGCATCATGCCGGTGCATGCACCGCCACTGAGTGGCAGGCAGCAAGTACTGCAGGTCATTTAACACCAAACCCCTCTTGCCCATTGCTCGTCCCCAGTTGCCCCCCGTACAGCACAGAGCTCAACGTCACAAAACAAGTAGTTAAATCCGTATAAAAAGTAGGTTGCCTTTATTAGAAGCTGGGAAACCAAAACATCATCGTTGTTAATACTTTTTTTGTAAGACCACAATATTGCCATTGCATCATCGCTTCGCACTTTTTCCACAACATGCAAAAGATTCAAGAGTTCAACGTTCCTTTTTCCACTACTGACAAAAAGTGTCTCCACTTGGTCTTCTGTAAGAATCACAACTTGGCGTACATTTTTACATTGCCAGTACAACGGAAGGTAGATAGAAAAGAAACATCAAAAAACAGTACAACAGAAGTCGTAGAATGGATGAGAAAGGAGAAATTCATAGCCTTATGCCATGTGCCTCCGGTGGGATGATGGCGAGGACTCTCACTCAAAGCCCTCACTGCTGTGAACTACAAGACAGTGTCTGATCCTACTGCAAACAGAGCTCTCCGAGCTTTACATCCGTATAAACAACGTTTTTTTCTCCCCCTTATGTATTCCTTGTTTGTATCCAATTGTCTTAAAATGACATTAAGGACTGAGTGCCAATTTAGGACCTGAATATAGAAAAAACACAGTAACCTTTTAATGACAGTCATAAAACAATCAAATGTGCTTCTGAACCAGGGACTAGGTTCGAGTGGGTCCTGCTCACATCTAGGACTGATTTCTAGTGCAGCCTTAGGACCAATCACAATTACTCCTGACCAACGCCTAATAAATTAGGTTTAGTTCCAAGACCATGAAAGCAACTTTTTCTTTTTCCATTTTTTTGCTTTGACATCAAACATTACTTATCGTAATAAAAGACAATCTCACAAGTGCTGCACCTGATCTCTGAGTCACTAGTTTTGAGATCATTTATGGCTTTGGATGTTATGCTGATCGTACAAACTGTTGACTTGTTGTAAGACTAATTCGCTGCTTGTAGCAAAGACCTAAAACAGAAGGACAGATTACATTCTCAGGCCTCTAGTGATGATATCAGAGCCACTACTGAAAACTCAACGAAAATTAAGGCATTAATAGACAAATGAACGCCAGATACATACTGAGCTACCCACTTCGTCATTTCATCCCTTTCTGAGCCTCAGTACTGTACCACTCTGGATTTAAAAATGTGTCAGCTTTTGAAACACTAACGTGAGCAACAAAAACTACTCAGAAACAAAAGGGCATGGATAGCAACAGTAGGGGGCGCAGAGAAGAAAGAAAAGAGCAGGGACCGGAGTGAAGAAGGGAGGGATGGCTGGTCCAACCATCAGGCAGAACAGATTGGATAGGGTCAACTTTTTTCTTTAAAATCAAGATACATTTTATTTCTTTTCTTAAAAAACAAACATTACAAAAAAAATCTGAATAGAGAATTATAACAATGAACCAACAGGAGAAAAAACAACATTCATTTTTTTAACCCTCAAAAAAAAACAAAAAAAACAAAACAAAAAAACATCTCTTCTTGCATTTCATAAAAACAACAAAAAAGATATAGGGGTGCCTGGCACAACCGGTTGAATAAGAAGAAGCTGCAGCCGTGCGGTGAGGGGAGGATGATGTGATCTGAAAAGGGACTTGGATGCTTCATGTAGCATCATTCGAAAGCCAAACATGTAACAACAGAAACCGTTCCACACAATGCTATGGGCCGACAGAAACAATAGAAGCCATACCCTCTTACAGGATTTACCCCACAGGCATACGAAGTTAAACAAGTACATAAAAACACACACATGTTGGCTTGAAATGTGTTATAGTGTCAGATGGTCTCGTAGCAAACACTCAGCAGTGACCCATCACTCTGCCACTAACACACTTTGATCGGGTTGATCTAAGAAGCTGCAGCTACAAGAGAAATACTTTTTAAAATAATGCGCTTCATTCTCCACACAGCCGCACAAGAGGTAAGGGCATGGATTTGTCTGCAAGAGGTTGGGTTCTTTAAAAATAAAATTAAAGGTTAAAAACTAAAGTGGCCCTGTTAAAACATGCTCCTGGTTTAAAAGCACAAGTACCAAAGAGGTTAAAGGCTTCAGCCCTTTGTCTGTGAGTGTGTGTTTGTGTGTGTTGACTTTGTAAATACAGCGCTCTAGTTACTGATACTGGGGAACTCTGAACAATACTCCCAGAGAGGACCGATATCAGTAAAGTGAACAGGGAAAATAAAGTGTGGGCAGTTGTTACGGATCGCAGATGATCGCAGGAGAGGGGTAAAAGAAAACCTTGTGAACTTGTGTGTCCACGATGGGGACGGATGCTCATAAGCACTGAGCTTTTCAAAAAGGCAGAAACTCAGAGACTGAGTTTTTAAAACTAAAACCAATAACATAAAAGATGAACACAGAGGGAGGGACGGGCTGACTGTCGACAATACATGATCACAATTTCTGAGTTGAGGTGTGGGGTGGGGCAAACAAGAAAAAGCACACCAAGTCCAAACTATTGAGCCAGGCCACCGGGAGGAATAAAACAACAAAAAACTGGAGAAAAAAAAAGCAAAAAAGAGAGAAGAGACAGAGAGACGTGGAGGATGGGCATCAAACAGGTACCATCTTCTAATCTTCTCCAGAGGGTGCCTCCTCTTCTGAGCCATCCTCCTCCTCTTCGTCTTCCTCCTCATCCTCTCCTCCTGCGGCCTCCTTCGTCTTTTTGGGGGCAGGGGCGGTCTCTTTCTTCTCAACCTCCTCTTCTTCCTCCTCCAGGGGACTCTCGGGCTCCTCCTCCTCCTCCTCCTCCTCTTTGGGTGAGCTCTTCTCTAGGGCCTTGGCGCTGGGGCGCCCCTTCCCCTTTCCTTTCATTGGGCTGGGTGTCACTGCGGAAAAAACACAGAACTGTTAGTCATCATCAGATCATGTCCAGTCTCACTATTGATGGGTAAAATCATCAAGGGTCTTGTTTCCAGTAAGGAAGTATTTAACATAAAAGGGGAAACAGCCTGGCTCTTTCTAAACTTTAGATACATTTAACATGTTTCAATACTTTCGATATGCTAAGAGGTGAAATCCTCAGATTTAAGGATAAGGGTAAAGAAAAATTTGCAATATGCAACATTTGAAGTTTGGTCCACTGATCATCTACTTAAACTTGTATGTGGTTTAACAAACCTCAAGGCAACTTGAGCAGAATTGGCAGAAAAATAATAAACACAAAAACATGTATATTCTGTCCCTCTGAGCCTTGGAGTCTGATCATGAGAAGAAGTTTTGCCAGGACAAACTAAATACATAGGTAGATGTTTAATTGCAGGGTTTCTCCTCAATGTCTGTGGCTGTGATTGGACATCTCACCTGTGGCCTTTAGTCGTGGTTTGGGGCTTTTCTTCTCTTTCTTTTCTGGCCGTCCCCGTCGAATCACCTTCTTGGTTCTCTTCTTGGAGCGACCATAGTCACTGTCATCGTCATCCTCCACCATGAAGTCCTCATCGCTGCCAGACTCGTCGGCTGCACACAGAGTTGGGACATATATCCATCAGTTCCTACACTATGTGGTAATTAATTGGATACAAGTTCATGTAATATCAGGAATTATATACCTGACATAATCCTTACAGTTAACCAAGCCTGCTACCAACAATTATTGCAAATATAATTTTTTTTTTTTTAAAGTAGGTTAAAGTAACAATTCTTTTTTGAATAAATTGTTGCAGTAGTACATACGGTCCAAGTAGGGTTCTTCTTGTTCTTCCTGCTCTTCATCCTCACTGCCTGCGTCACCCAGCAGGATCTCCCTCTGTTTGGACACTGCCTTGGAAGCCGCCTGTCGCACTGTACGCTTTCGACTTACTTCCTTGTCTTCATCACTGTCATCTACAAAACACAACACACACAATTTGTCATGTTTTGTATATAAGGAAATTCCCTCCATCTGAATTTCAACTCAGACACATTCACAACAGAATTCATTCCGTTGCAGAGATCACGTGTTTTTGTTTACAGCACATAGACACCGGCTGTGTTCTCAAATGGGCTCCCCAGGACTTTCTGTGGACTTACTAGGGTTACAGGCAGCAGAAATTCACAAATACACTTCCGCTGGAGAAACTGCAGAGGATCTCTGGAGTGCAGTGCATTTCTGAAAGCCGCTTTAGTCTTAAAGAAGCTGAGTAAGCACTAACAAAAGAGCCAGATCAAATTGACTCACACATATTAATAAACATGTCATATCCAAGTTATCCTCAAAGAGTTCACAATTGTGGGAAGCACTATGTTTACACAGCATGCCCATTTGGCCTGAATCGCATAGGCGAAGGGGCGGGCGGGAGTCCTATTTTAACCGGTCTGTATTATGCTATTAGGAGTTATTGTAGCCTGCAGCAAGGATGATTAGCAGCTGACAGATGTCTGCTAATCTCAACAATTTCTACCATAAATCCTCAAGCCCAACCCATAAACACTCAGAAGACATCACTTGAGGCAAATTACTCACTCAGCTACCTCTATACTTTTTCACACGCAGTGCTACTTAAAGCTACTTTACATCCCTTTAAGGTCGATCAAATTAAAACCTGAAGCAGGATGCAGAAAGAGATTTCAAGACATTAAATGGTAAATGTTAATTAAATCTGAACTAATTCTGGCCGTCAGTGATTCACTGCGACCCTCCTCCATCCCATACACATGGAGTCTTTCTATCCAGAGCCTTGGTCAAGCCACTCATTATATTCTCTTCATCCTATTTAAGCACCAAAAGTGTCTGGCTGTGTGTTTATTCCTATACTTCACACAGCCTCTAATTCTAAAATCATGACATCACAAGGTCTAATCAACTAATTGATTTCTCTTTGTGCAGGGCGATAAAAATGTTGTTTTGATTTTAATTTGAAAAATAAAGTTTTCTCGTGGTGGACATCGATTCACGGCGTTTAGTAGTTTAATCTATGGTGGTAACAGGGGTGCACCTCGATGAGCTCAAAGGTCTCTCTGATGTGGGAAGGCACACAGACTCAAGAGTGAGAGATAACTTCTCATGTGAGGGAAGGAACTGCATTGCTGCCACAACTGCAGCTGAAACTATGAGGTCTGCCTACCTGCGTGGACGGTAAAAACGCAACAACGTGAGCGAGGACACGCTGCAAACAGCATTGCATACAACAAGTTAGAGTTCTTTGATGTTATTATGAGAAGTGTAAAACCAATGTTTTGGTTCATAATGAAACAGTGGTGGGACAAATTAGAATATGATGGGCCACCAGTGTACATAACATAAATGTGAAACACTATTTATACTGTGTATCAAAGCAGATCTACAAATGTATAATATAATTTAATGAAGAATTTATCCGTAATTTAAAGAAAAAAACCTGCTACTTTGTAGAAGGAATAACCTGGATTGTTACCTGCAGGCCGTTTTCTCTTTGGCCCTCTCTTGGCGGGCTTCTCCACCACCTTGGGTTTCTTTCCCTTTTTCCCTTTCTTTTCTTCATAGTCACTTCCTCCTTCTTCATCCTCCTCCTCTCCAAATTCGTTGTCTTCCTCCTCGCTGCCAAAGTCTTCTGAAGCAGTGAAACAGGCGTAAGTCAGTGAGCTGATCAGTTGCCACTAATAAAAACCCTGCAGTTTTCACAGAGTACATGAGCCAACCTCCTTGTCTAAATCAGAAAACTAACAGACTTACCTGCTGAATCATTTTTGGGTTTAGAGACCTTTTCATCAGACTCCTCACTGGAACAAAGAATAGGCAAAAACAAAGTTTTATCAACTGGAGGAAGTGTAGCCTGGATACCAGGATCATGGTACAGATTTTACATAGTCATGTGGAACAATACTTAAACATGCAAGATTGGATATGTGCTGACAACTGCTCTTTTTGCATCAAAAAGCTCTTTAGCAAAATCAACACCTTGCTACTTTATTTTTTCTCCAATACACTGAACAAAATGAATTCCCTCGTATTAGTTCTGTAAGGTGCAGCGCACTGACATGAAGATTCAACAGCACAATTATCAGACGGGACGGGATAATGGGGAGGATTTTTGCTGCCCAATATTAAGAAAGATTGGCATGTTGGCTTCTGGCATGTTGGCTTCAGGCATGTTCATTGATCGTTGTAGGAGTACAAGTGTAAAATACATCAACTCCGACACATTTCCGCACATCTGGCTGCTAACACAGGAGCTGCTGTACCCTAGACCCTCACGGCCACATCTGCTCCTCTCAGTGTTGATATTGTTAAGCAACAGATGGCACAGGATTGATTTATATCCGTGCAAAATATGTGAATGGGTATTGTGTACGCGTGTGTGAATTAAAAAACATCACTATACAATCATCCAATTTATCAAAATTGTCACAGCAGTAAATGTACTATTTGAACGTGTTATAGCCTTCTCTTCCAGGGACTCACCTGTCATCCTGCGAGTTCTTTGAACGCTTGTGCTTGGGCTCACGAGGGGCTGGGCGCACCTTCTTCGGCTTATTATCGCCATACTCCTCATCTATGGAGAAAGGACAAGATTTCCATCTTTCACTCGCTGAACTCAACATGGACAACTTCTCAGACAATTGTTTTTTATTCAAGTCTCTAGACATGTCTTTGATTTGCAATGGTGATAATTGGATGTACTCTATAGTCCTCTATTGTGTTTTTGAAGGGCCTCTCCAAGCCTTTGTGTCGAATTGTTGTGAACCAACCGTGAACAGCGGCTACGACTACATTATAGAGGAGATGTGCGTAAAATTTGACATAATTGTTATGCTGAGAAACAGTCAAACTGTATTTGCCTAATATGAAGTTTTGACCTATTACTGTTCCTCAAAAGCATTAATGTCAAAACAGGATTAATGAACAAAGAGACTTGTGGCCTTGTTCAGACTGCCTTTCCAAATTCTTTATTGGACTAGACGCCAAAAATACATGAGATGGGAATTTTTCTATTTAAACCAATGGGTGGTGGTTTTAAATGGGATTGCAACCGTTTACAGGTGTGCCTTAGTCTATTCGAATCAGATTTCAAAGCCGTGTTTCTGCTGGTAGCATGTTTTGCAGCTTGCCATGCCAAAATCTTATCAAAACGTTTGGTTGCAGCCAGGACATCAGATTTGAAGTGACCGGTACAATCATGATCCGACACCATTGATTAATAACTAAATAGATGTAATCACAAGGTTGTGTGTGCAGAATGACGAAGACGAGCAGACAGACAGCCACACACACACACAATCTGCTAGGAAATTATTATTTATGACTGAATATTCTTTAAAATTTAAAGCTGGTATAAAATGGTTTCAAAATGACGACAACAATATAATCGCAATAATTTCTGCGACAATATGTCGTCCAACAAAATTGATTGTGACAGGCCTAGCTTACAATTTTAAATATGCATCAAGTGAGGTGTTGCCGTGCACAGTTAACAGCTTTAGTTCCCTGAGAAGCCTTTTCCACCAGGGCAGTTTCAAGCCCCTCGTAGCCAGTGCCTGATCTGTAACCAGTTTTGTGTTTGACAGCTAAAGAACTGGTTGCTGGTAAGTAAGAACCGCTATGTTAGAGGCTGGGGCGGGATTACCCTGACGTGTAAATACAACAATGAATGTGCAGCTATAAAGAAAGATTTACTCGTTTAAGAAAAGTATTTGACCATAATGTGATGATCAGTGCTTATATTGTGGCGTCATTTCAAACTACATTTAAACTGTAGAGATACAAAGACTGAGTCTCTGTCGGTGTGTGTGTGAGTGAGTGAGTAAGTGTATGCAAGAGAGAGAGAAGAGAGGGCGCAAGCATTCCACAAATTATGCAGCGCACAAGTCTAAACTGAATGAATGTCAAATCAGTGTGGGGACCACTGACCACTGTCATAGACTGACTGTGGTAGTCAGATTTTTGAATTGACAACCTTATTTTGTAAATTAAAGCACTTATATTATAACAGTAACAGTTTATAACACTATATATAAAGTGAGTTAATATTTGACTGCAAAGGCAACCACGTGCAGTAATATTGAAAATTGAGGGTGCACATTCTGATGCGTTGCAGCAGAATCCAATACAATTGAAGTCAATTGTGACCTGTTGTTCGGGTGTAATAAAACAGGAAAAAAACAAAAACATGCCTCCATACTGCTCCTGTGGTGTCATCCAAGTGTCCGCAAGACCCAACATTCATATTCACCTCAAAACATTGTCATTTGCATTATGTTTTAAGTCCAAAAGTCTGCAATACTCCTCCTCAGAGACACGTTCAGGTACCCTCGAAACGCCCAAACACAAACGCAATATATGAATATTTAGGCTTGCGAACACTTGCATGACACCCAATGAGCAGTGCGGAGAGACATTATCTTTTCTTTCTGTTTTAATACATCGGAAGAATAGGGCAACTTGGCTGCAACAATGTTTATCCTGGAAACTCTATCAGTCACTTCACCTAGCCCTCCATCTGCATAGTGGTGAGTAGATTATGGGTGAATTTGAAACTATCCCTTTAAACAGCAAGTACTAGTTGCGAAGAGATTTTGCTTTACTGTTTCCACTGTGGGAGATAAGGCTTAAATAGCTATGGATGGATTCAACAATGTTAATAATCTATAATCAGGTCCACTTCATGGTGATACTTAATTTTTGTTTCACAGTTTTTAAATACTTTGTTCTGTCAGGAAATGAATTAGGATCAGGATTCTATCTGTGCTGTTACTGCATACACACTACGTTCAAACACACATGAAACCTCTCTTACCTGCATCGTCAGACTCGTTGAATTGTGAGTAGTTCACCACTTTCCTGTTCCTGTGAAGAAGAACAAATGGTGCATTAGATCATATTTTCAACAGGACATAAAACCTTCATTGCCCATGTCTGGTATTAGACAAATCAATGTATGCTGTAAGATGGGGGCATGTCTACAAAGATGTCAATTCATCAGGCAGCAATTTTTTCGGCTGTATTTTTAGTATTATTTGGTGTAGGAGGCCACAAACGGCCTCCAGCTGGGGGCACTGAACTGGACACTGAACCCCCTCCTTCAGTTTCAACGGCTCATTTAGCAAAGTGTACGGGGAAGCCTCAGATGACACAGCCAACTATAGTTCAGGTAACACACACCTATAGAAATCTGCCTGGCACCTGACACGGACCTGAGATACTGTTCAGGTTAAATGCCACTGTGAATAAAAACACTAATACTTTTAATGAAAGTCAAAGGGTATTTGAAAATCACCCTTTAGACACAAATCTTAGAAGGTTTAAGAAGAAAACAATGGGTCGAATAATTTTAAATGCATTTTCTAAACCCAATTGCATCAAGTGCAGTGTTCACTGAACAACTGGTGATCACAAACTAGATCTGCCCGGAAAACTGTCTGTTGACAAAAACACACTGGAGCAGTGTGGTGGTGGTGGTGGAACGGGACGGTAGAAGTGGTTAACAGCACCATAAACCTTCAAGAAGCTAGATCACAACAGCAGGCCAACACACCACAGCAAAAGTCCCAAACATGAGCCAGTGACATGCACGCCACATCATTATTTACACCTCAAGGATATCAGAGAGCGCAAGATACAATTTTTTCCAACCATTTTAGTTCTAATGAGTCACCAGACAACAGTTCTTTGAGGGATCAATATATGACGCAGTGAGTCTCCGTCATGGGCCAGGGACCGACATAACTGATGGCTCAATGGCCCAGGGGTGGCAAAGGTTTATGCAGAGCAAGTTGATTGACCAGTTGTTACTTGTCTGTCCAAACAGACATCTATGTTCACTTCCTGTTTGGGTCATATCAGTCAGGATTTTTTCATCCCTGATTTGTCACACTCTAATCACGTGACCCTTTTCTGGATGAAAACAAACGGTGCCATTCTCAACTTTCCAGATGTGAATGCAACATAGATAATGAATTACAAGTGTTACTGACCTTGTCCTTGCTCGCTGTTTTTGTGCAGTTAAATATATTCTGCACTTTATAATGCTACAATCACATGCCCAGTGTATGCAAATGGTCATGCGGTATGTTTGAGGCGTGTTAGTAGTGACCGCATATATCATAGGGAACTAAAGCTTGTCTGGATGGAGGTCGTATCCGTTTCACATGTTATTTTAAAATGAACATATTTTTGTTCATTTGTGGGATCCCAATATTTTTACTTATTTTGACCTTTTATTATTCTTTGACGGTATTGTGTGACACTGGATCAATACATTTCCATCTGGATTTATTATGCAACTCTTCTTCTATGGAGAATTGAGAGCAACTGACAATCTGTCGATTCACATATTCAGACCATATACTGTACATTAAGAGACAAAATTGATGGCAAAATCATATTCCTAATGCCCTAGTGGCTGGATGCTGTATGAGTATAAATCCTGCCTTGTTCGTGTAAGTGGATGAAACATGGTACATATTAAATAATTTTTTTAAAGATGGTTTCTGTCATATTTGTAATTCCCATCCCACTGATACTCATATACTTCTTATTGCCACACACTGCCACACACCCTCCTCCAAACACTGATCATTTGAACATTTGCACTGCTGTTACTTTTGTACTACTGTATTACTATAGTGTATTCATTTTTATATTTTTATCCTGCTCATAGTGTATTCATCATCCTTATATCTTACAATTCCTGTTAAAACTGTAATATTCCATTTATATTACTTACTGTACAGATCTTATTTATTTACATTTTCACTTTAATATGCACAATACTCTGCACTTTTACGAGTGCAGAGTATCAGGAATCAAGTGGGGGATGCCCTGCTTGATTAATCGAAATTTAATCATGATTACGATTATGGGGTCAAAGGATCGCCAAACTACTATAATCGAGTTGAAACGATTATTTGGCATTTTTTTCAGCTGACTGGCACTCACTTTCCAGCAGCTGTGGAGTGAAGGAGGCGAGTTGTGTGTGTGTGTGTGTGTGTGTCCTGCCATGTTCTCACATTGTTCAGGGAATGTCTGAAAGCAGCTTTAGAGTGGAAAGATATAATTGAAATGTTTTTACAGTAAGCAATATAAAGCCCCATATAGTTATCTGATTATCCTGTTGGATTGTTCCTTATAATTGAACAGCAAGGCAACAGCAGTTTCCATATTTTTAATGTCAAAATTGTACAGTGGAAACTCATGTGCATTTTTTCTTTTAGTTATAAAAGTAAAAAAATAAGAATTTTGTTTATTGAATGCTTAAAATAATGAAGATAATGGTTCCAAAACAAAAAATCTGTGAACCTCATTAGTTAGGAATAAAAGTTACTTTGGATTGGGAAAAAACACCCCCAACATTGAAATGAAGCAAAGTGCTAAGATGTCTCTGCCTGCTGGAATTGTTTGAGCTGCAGAAACTTGAGGTGTTAGACAGTGGTTTGCTAAGATGAACAACCAGCAATGTTATTTTAACCTGAGACAGCGATGGTCAGCACAAGATAAAAATAAGAAGCTGCCGCTTAACGTTCTGTACTTGCTGAAGCTAATGATTATTAGGGTCGGAGCTTGGCAAACCTGTACCCCAACACAAGCGTGCTATGCAGATATTGGCCAAACCAGACCAATCTATATTAAAAGGTTACTTAATCGACCAAACAATATAATTAACTGTCTCCCTTTAACATTGATTCCGTCACAAAAGGGTTTTCCAACTCAGTTTGTAGTGTCACAGCAAACCCTGTTTTTTGATATGGTGTTTTATCACAGTGAATTCTACACACCAGAGTTCTGTTCAAGCCGACTTCTACATACAAACTAAAAGCCCATCAGCATAGTTGACCTATTACCTGCAATGATCTCCAATGCCCGAGCAACACCGGCTTCTATTGCGCCACATACCGGCTGCGTGTAGCGGTTTTAGTCCTATGCACTCAAATAAATACCAGTACTATACAGTATGAGGCTAAATATTTCACAATATAAAACTTTTATAAACTAAATGAATGGATTCAGTCAATTGAAAAGCTGGAGTGCTTTTATTTTGAAACTGATAGGCTACAGGAAGTGTTGCAAACATTTATGTTCATGAAATATTTTAACCTCTTTCAATATGCATTGAAACTGTGCTAAAAGATTATTTTCTTCGTCTATTCTGCTGTGAACTGCACAAAGAATGCACAAAAAAACGGTGCGAGAACTTGAATCTCTAGAAGAGCAGTGTGACTTCCGGGGCGGTGCCAGCTCTAATCTGTTAACATAGGTATGCAAATGAAATGCAAGCTGTTCCTCAGCCAGTGTGGCACGGGCAAAACCAAACCCAGACCTGATCCATATACCAGCGAACTTTCAACAAAGGCAACATGATTAGTCACTTCAAAATGTAGGTGTTATTTAAGCAGGATCTGCATAGTTATCTACTGTTTGGTGTTGTTGTATTCAGATGTGCAAAAAGTTAGCTCCCAATTGTTTATGTATTGAAAACTGACAAAGATAAAGTTTAAACTAAGTATCTGTTCACAAAGTAAATGCTCTCCCGATGATTCTCAGCTCAGCCTTACTTCACTAAGGAATGAGAGGTTTCGCATAAGAAAAACCAGCAAGCCTGGTTTGGCTGAACAACATTACGAAATGTGCGTTCATCAATCTCTACTCAATTAAAACCGCTGAATAAGAAACCAATGTGACAAGAGCTTTTAGGGACTGTAGATCAAAAGTCAGATCAGTGTGTAGGCTACCGCACGTTCTATTTCATGTAAGGTGAGGGGTGTTCAGCTGCAACATGCAACTTCACCACTAGATGTCTCTACACCCTGTACCTTTAACTCTAAATATCTCATTTGAAATTTCTCAAAATAAAAAATATAGTTTGGTCAAACATAAAACGTTGCCCTTAGTGTTATGGAAACACAAACTCAGAGCTGCAAACATTAACGCAGGACTCGTTCTCATTCATGGTTTTCCAACCGTTGCGCGTGTTGCCATGCAATTCCCCGCCAGAACACTAGGCGCAGTAATGTTTTTTGTCGAAGTCGGCTCTTCTTCCTGTGTTGCACGAAGAAGAGCGATTTATTTACATCGCCACAGCGGCTCCTCAGAGCCTTTTTCTGGCGAAAAAATCTGCCGGTTAGTGACGGGTTATACTAGTGGTCATAGTTTCGGATCTCTTCTGCCAAGTGCTCTTCTATTTGGTCCATATTCGTTCTTCTAAATCTTCCGTGGATTCCGGGCATGAACCGGAAATGCGACTCCGGAAAAAATGTAGTTAGCAGACCAATCACAGCCCTTGCGGGCGGGTGACGCTTGCGGGGCTTTGCCGTCTAGTTATAAAAATTGGCCGACGCACGTAAGGACGTAAGAAGGGCCACGAGGGGCCCGGAAGGGCTCCAGGTCTCCGGGCCCATGAAAACGCAGAAGCATGCGCCGGCCTTTAGTCTCTTTCAGGCTCGGACAGGTTCAGACAAAAGAGATCTGCAAATTGAGAATCGGCCAGGGAGTTTACCCAGTTTGCCAATCACACATGTACAACACAACGGAAGGGTTATCTGCACAGACACAACAGCATCAAATCCTCCACATTATTGTCAACACACAGACTCCAGAGTCAGCTCTTATCACCACAAACTCTCTTGACACCTCAGTCGGTGTCTTCCACATATAACGCTGCTCATCACCGGGAGATATTTTTCTTTTTGTGTCTGTTGCATGTGAGAAGGGTCATCAGACCCCCCCCCACACACTTGCTTGCTTTCAGTGAAACTACCTGGATACCCTGCTCTGTTCACAAATCAAATTATCTTGAATTGCTCCAGACTTTATACCCCGAAGCCGGGCGGAGAAAGTTGCATATTGGACATTTGCGTTAACGCATGTACCTCCTCCGGAGAAAATACGGAGGATCTGCGGAATTCAGTGCATGTCTCATTGCAGCGATCCAGATTCGTGGATACTAAGGTTAATGAGGACTTAAATGTTAATAAAGTAATGAACAGGCTAGGATTTCATGTTATTACTGTTCCACATCATGGACCTATCGCAGCTTCATATTTTTATTCAGAATCGCTACACTTCTTTATAACACTGGTGACCATTATTGTAATTCTGTTATTTATCACAACCCATTCCACAAGTTTACATAAATAGTACACCCCAATGCATATGCAAGTCAAAATAATGCATTTTAATTAAAGAACCAAGAACTGGCTCTGTAACTTGGATGAGCCTTCCAGACACAAAAAAATCGCGAGATTTCGATGATCACGTTTACGTTGGATCTGACTGCATAAATCCACTTCTAATCAAGTTAAAGGCCATTTTGATTTGGATTAAAATGGCCTGAAGACGTTTTAATCACTGAGGGGGGCACTTGGTTATCCGCCTTCCTCCGACATCAGCGGTGGTTCACTGCTGAAAACCTGGATCCGCGACCCCCTCGTTTTCCCTCCTTTCTTCTTCTCGTCGGTCCAGAATCTACAGACACGTTAAAAATGCGTCGTAATGGAGGCTGGGGCACGACGAGCCTAGTCTGCGCGGTAACAAGCTCAAACCCCGAGGCCGACCACCACCTCCTCCGGGGGTTTTCTCCCCTTTGGGTGGGTGGGGGGGATACTAGCGCTGCACAGCTCCCCCTGGATGAATGGGGTCGCCATATTCTCATTCTCCCTGCGAGGGAGAAAGACACATGCGGGCCTGGTCGAAGCGAAGCCGCTAAACGTAGCTGCTTAAATCAAACCGACTCGTTTGTCGCTCGGCCTACACAGCAGAGGCAACAGTACACGACCCGGACCCGTTTTAAAGCATTAGCGACACGACGCGGCGTGTTCCTCCACTAGACATGGCGACCAGTCCCCGCCGCTGGGATCCATGTTAGAGAGGGAGGCTGCACACACACACACACACACGGCAAAAAACACACACACACAGGCTCGCGGTGCCATTATTTTTTCATGAAATAAACAAATTCCCAGCTCATAAAACACAGCACGGTCGAGGCGTGCACGTAAACTGCGACGCCTGCAGCAGCACGGAGTCGATATTAAGGTGCGGGCAGCAGAGGACACATTTAGCACACCTACCTCACGGGTCTTGACATTTTGCAGGAATACTGTAGAGGTTAAGGATGTAAGAAAGGGGGGAGAAGAAAAAAGCACAGGGGGGGGGAAGAAATATAGATTCCCGCTCTGCAAAACACCGAGGGGAGCGAGACCGACGCACGACTCCACCGTCCGAGCTAGCGCCTGGAAATAAAAAGGACGACAGCGACTTGTCCTCCAAACGCAAATATTCTTAAATTTGTACCTTCAGCTACACAAAATGGTGAATAAAACAAACTGAAACTGCAGCCTGTGTGCAACCAAACGCGCGGCTTTGAGGGGTGGGACCTCAACGACAAGCACCGCCCCCGCGGGGCCCTGAGAGGAGCACCGCGGCGCCTCTTTGCTCCCATTGGTCGATTTGAACCACGACTTGAATTCTGATTGGACATTTCGGGTGCTTATTAAGGGACCTTTAGCATACTGTTGCCCGCCTCCGACAGCATGCTCGGTTGAGGCCGCACTGTTAAGAAAACAAAAAGAGGGCCTCAGTTTGGATGCAAACATTCAATTCAGTGAGGGTCCCACAGAGAAACATTGTAATTAAAGGTTAGATCGTGCACAGGCATTGTGCATGTATGATGACAGAGCATCATGCATTTCAGGGATCTGACTGGTGTTTCTCACACTGAGACCAGCCCTCTACTGTTCCACCTGGATACTACTGCAGCATGAGATGCAGGCTGGAAGCACTTGTATCTATGTCATTACAGCTGGGAAGCCTGGAATATTACAGTTACAGGTTATGCACTTCTTTTACGAGATAAATTCAACGCAATTATGACAACTTTCAGGATCTTCAGACTGTAATGAGAATCTCAGGAGAATAAATTCCCTCGATAATCAAGATGGAAAAAATAAATAAATTAACATTTCTGCTCTCATGCCTTTTGTTAGTATTAAACATGTACACAGACCCAGGATTAGCTTATATTGTCAGGTAGGCCTGGCTGCATGACCCTGCTCCTGCTAATTTAACTGGGTGAACATGATTTCTGTAGTAACAAATATTAATATATGGCACTGCATAGTATAAATAATCTGCATTACTTCATCTACACTATTTTCAATCTCAGATGTGTTGCAGATAAACATTGTTGACCAGTTGCTCCGACTTCAGAAAGTTCATTATCCTGTGGGTGCAAGAATTGCTATCGCTACACCTTCATAAAACTAGGATGCCTCAAGAAGACAAGGATCTTATTGCTGGCCACTGGCTGTCCATTACACGCATAGACCTATATCTGAACAAAGAAACATCCAGTTTTTGAGCCAAAATCACTATTTAAAAATATAGTACATCAAAGACTGCAAGCCTCACCCACATACAGTTTTGGATATTTTAATACATACAGAAAGAGGTATATGGCTTGAGCCAATGTACCAGCATTCACAGCCGAGGCTAATATATAAATGATCATTAGTTGGTGGGCCAATAACAAAGTATCAGATATATGTGCACAAAGGGATTTAAAGGGATTGTTCACCCAAAAATGAAGATTCATTCATTATCTACTCAGCACTATGCCGATGGAGGGGCGAGTTAAGTGTTTGAGTCCACAAAACACTTTTGGAGTCTCGGTGGTGAATAGTGTTGCAGCCAAATCCAAAACAATTGAAGTAACTGGTGATCACGTCTTCAAACAAAAAAAAAAACAGCATAAGTGCCTCCATACTGCTCCTGTGGTGTCATCCAAGCGTCTGGAAGCCCAGACATTCAAATTTGACCCAAAACAATAACATTTACAAATGAATGCACACAAAAAAAACCTCCAAAGCAGTTTTTGGGACTCAAACGACCCTCCCTCTGCATTGTGCTGAGTTGATAGTGAATGGATTTGAATTTTTCGGGGAATTATCCTTTTAATATGTTGTTATCCACAAACCACGAGTATATTACATGAACTGTTTACCAAAAACGTTCCTGTGTTTTGCACCATGTAGCCTCCCTAATAGCAGATTATTGTTTCAGCAGACAATGACCTGCACTAACAGGACTTGGACAGCAGGCGGTAGGGATGTAAACATTGCAGCAGTCCTATAATTGCCAAAGAGTTCCTGCGGTTAGCTGTTTGCAGTTTATTGTGCTAAAATAGTTGGCAGGGTTTTGCTGGCCAAAGACCTGTGCCAAAAAGACTTTGATATCATGTGATGTAATAATAATATATTGTATAGCACTTATGTTAACACGGTTACAAAGTGCTTCACACAAAAGTCCATGGCAAAATTGAAGAATCGTTTGTAATCATAGATATTCTGTCCAGTCCAATTAAAGAGCCACATCATAACATAATAAGGTAGAGAAGTGTGTGTCCACAATGAGCAGCACTTTGGCACCTGTGGAGAGAAAAAACTCCCTCATTAACTGGGAGAAACCTCTGGCAGACTCAGCGTGGCCTCGACCGGTTTGGGTGAGCAGAGAAAATAGGGAAGAGTGGAGGTAGGTGGCATAGAGGGAGTAGAAAAGATAGAGAGATGGGGGTGGGGGTTGGGAGAGGGGGATAGAGAGATCAGGAACATCACACTTAAACTCAGTAAGACTGATTGTTGTAATGAAAATAATTACAAGTCGCATGTTAGATATGCTTTCCTGTAAAAATGCATTTCAAGCAGTGATTTAAAGATCTGTAATGAGTTGGCGAGCCCAATCTCATCAGGCAGGGAGTTCCAGAGCCTCGGGGCCCTGACAGAAAAAGCCCGGTCACCTTCAGTAGCCAGCCCTGTCCTAGGGACAGCCAACAGGGACAGGCTGGCTGATCTCAGGTTACGACCAGGATTATAGGGAGTCAAGAGCTGCGAAATGTATGTGGGGGCCAGCCCATGTGGAGCTTTCGAAGTTATTAAAAGAATCCTAAAATCAATCCTGAATTGAATTGGTAACCAGTGAAGAGTTGGCATGATATGAGCCCTACGGTTTGTCTTCTTCTCTAAAATACAAGCAGCTGTTTGTAGGGCGTTTCAATAATCTAGGTAGGAGACAGTTAGTTTTTCTGAATCCGGAAGCGATAGAACCAATTTGATTTTAGAAATGTTTCGCAGGTGAAAGTAGTAGGATAAAATGATTTGATTAACATGTGTTTTAATGTGCAGTACCAGCTGTATTATGTTTATAATATCCTGTTTCGGACAAAATAGCCACATTAAAAGTAGTTTATTGTGCTACAATAGCAAAGTTTGGAGAGCTTTAAACTTAAGATCTAAAGGTCTTTTGTCCAATCCTGGTTTTCGGCTTAAATGTGCCAACAAGAGTTCAATATCAGGCGAAAGAGATTTTAATTATGGAGCTGTCAAATTATATTTTATGGAATGTTTTTCCTGCATTATATAGCCTCCCTAATACAGGTTTAATTGCCGAAATACTTGAGCTGAGAGAGCGTTATACTGAAGATCTAAAGGTCCCTTGTTCAGTCCTGGGTTTTGGAAACTAATACGTTTTATTCACTAGACTTTGACGTCAAGAAGAAGGGACGCAAATTTTCAAGCAGTTCTGTTATGTATAATAAAAAGTGGCTGTGTTCTGCACCATGTAGCCTCCCGAATACTGGTTTTATTCTGCCGAAAGTCAGCAAATAACCTATACTTAAAATTCCAATTATGTTCAAAAATGTTCCCCAAAATGTCTTGTGTTTCGCACCACGTAGCCCCACTAACCAAATTGTATTACCCCGAAATAGCTTGGGAGATCATTAAACTGAAGATCTAAAGGTCCTTTGTTCTATCCAGGGTTTATCTAATAATCCCCCGGGTTCGCTAATAATTTCTACTCGCAAGACTTTGACATTAGGCGGAAGAGACCCTAATGTTGAAGAAGTCCTATTATGTATACCAAAAAGTACTAGTGGTTCGCACCGTGTAGCCTCCCTGACAGTAGTTTATCATGGGGAGATGGTAACGTTACACCACCCGTATTATGACAAATGGTCTGTATTTATGTATCGCTTTTCTAGTCTTGATGACAACTCAAAGTGCTTTACAGTACAGTTTTATACCATTCACCCATACACAAAATACCTCAGCTGGGAGAGTTTCTCCAGCCAATGACCTGTACCAACAACACTTTGAGTTCATAGGTGAGAGATGTTATTCTACTCCAATTATGTTTTGTGAAATGTTCCCCAAAGTTTACTTTGTTTCATAACGCGAAGCCTCCCGAGCACAAGATTTTTGTGCAAAATTTGTCAGTTGGGAGAGTGTTCCCGGGTTTCGGTGGTTAATAATTTCACATTAGGCAGAAGAAATTTAATGCCGCCTTTAATGTTTACCCAAAAGTTCCTGTTTCTCGCACTGTGGAGGCTCCTAACCCAGGTTTGTTGTGCCGACAAAACTAGTGGGCAGGGTTTCTGTAGACCATGGAGATTGAATCATTGCACCAGCCATATTATGTTTTGTGAAATGTTTACCAAAATATTTCAGTGTTTAACACCACAGCCTCCTTAGCAGCAGTTTATTCTGCCGAAAAAGCACAGTTTGGAGAGAACTAGACTAAAGATGTAGTTCCCTTGTTCAATCCCAGGTTTTGACAGACCTGTACTTACAAGGCTTTTACGTTAGGTGGAAGATATGCTAGTGTTGCAGCAGTCCTATTATGTCTTGTGAAATGTTTACCAAAAAGTTTCTGTGAATCACCACAATATCCTAGTTGGAAAGGTTTATCAGCCAATGAAATGTACTAACACAATAAAAACGATTGTTTCACGAAAATTAGGTAGTTCCACATTGTGGGGTAATTTCTTTTTCTTTTAAGGCTATTTACCTAGAATGAGGCCTGATAGTTATGTTCACCGTTGGTGGATGTGTTGTGGTCTTTTCCTGCCCCTCAGAGGCTTGTTCTATGAAGCAGAATTTGCTGTCAGGGTAAATTTAGATTTACTACGCTTTCAGTCTTACGAAGCTCATTCACTTTGTTTTGCGGTAAATCACCATGGTAACTTATGCTGAACAGATAACCTTCTCAGGAGCAGGTTAAGTTGGAGATTAGAGATAAAGCAGTATAAAATCTTTGCCCACTGACATATCAATTCCTTTGAAACATAACGTCACCGTTCTTAGAGGATCCCTTAGAGCTGGGAGTTGATTGTTAGAGGCTCTGAGGATGACAAGGGTCTTCAGTGACCAACAAAATCCTTTTACCTATTCTGATGAGTATTTTAATGAAATATACATTCTCATCAGAGGGAATGTTAAAGCTCTGTCAGCTGCTGGAGCCGAACATAACCAACCTGACATATATCTGAGCAATGTGCTCACAGTGTGATTCTGCTGTCAATTCACTTTTCCATGTCTGTGATTGGTCATACACAGTAAACCACGCCTCTTTCTTGTGCATGTGCTCAGATCTTGACGAAGCAAACGTGGGTTGATTTAAAGGGATAGTTCACCCAAAAATAATTCCCTCATTATCGACTAACCCCTATGCCGATCAAGGGGTGGGTGAAGTTTTTGAGTCCACAAAACACTGCTGGAGTTTCAGGGTAGCAGCCAAATCCAATTGAACTGAAGATATTTATGAACTATTTTCAGACATAAAAAGAACAACTGAGAAAAGTTGAAGGGGGGACTTTGGATTCAAAGGTCCATGGTTCAATCCCAGGTTTAGCTAGCGCATAGACTGTTTTATCCATTCATAGCCAAACAGACATCCATGGTTGACAGTTGTTTTATGTCATTTTCATGTTGAGTTGCTTTTCACCTGATTGTCACCACATTACAGTTTTTTTGCTGAAATCACTCAGCTGGGAAAGTGTTTGGCTTGGATGACTTGAGATCTCTGCTTTAGTTCTAACCTGTTTGTAAAATTGATGGTGGCCCTTAGCTTCAAAGAAACTGTGTGACACACTGATGCAACAACTTTAAGAACAATAGAAAGAAAGAGTAAAGAAAACTTTCCACAAACACAACATTCACATTACTGTTAGGTAATAATGTTGGAGGGGAACACAAGTACTTTGTGTCAGTCATGTTGCTATCAGGTAGAAAAAGCATAAAGTAGGTCCAGGACAGGTGCTACATTATTATTTAAATAGTATTTCAAATGAAATACAGAACAGACCTCTGCTGTAACTTGACATTTTTTATAAAATGGTTCCAGCGTTTGGCACCATGTAGCTTCCCTAACAGCGGTTTGGCATAAGAACTGTCCGTGGAGAGTATTATTTATATTTTTATTATGATGATGATGATGATGATGATTATTATTATTATTATTATTATTATTATTATTATTATTATTATTATTAAATGAGCATAATAACATATCACATTTGTAACCTACCATACATGGTTGTTGTTGGGTGCTTCACCTTTCTCAGCACTATATATATATTTCAATATGTTGAAATGAATGTTTCCTGCAGCACGGTAAACAGTAAATTGTCAGTGACTGTGTAGTTTATTGTTTTAACTTCAGAGATACAAAATTTAAAAAGCTACTACATTATGTTATTGTTATACAGCATCTTATACTTTTGGTTAGAAATTCCAGCTGAGTGTTGGAAGCCACCTTTGTTTTTCTGTGCTCATTGTATTTCAGGTCTACCCACACATGTGGTGAGCTTGAGTAGCTATACTGTCCAATTGTAGGCTGCGCCAGGAGAGAGACAGCTTGTTTGGAATGTGAGTTATTCCTATAAGGCTGTGTGTATGTGTCTTTGTGTCAGTGTTGGAAGTGATGTAAAGTTGCTGAGTCCTGATCAGAATGCAAGGCATTGCTCAGTGTGCTGGCAGATGTGAGTGATGTGAAGAGATTCCTCGTCTCTGCCGCTCTCATTGTCTCCCTTACCTCTTCCACACCAGACAGACCCCAGTCCCATCCTGATGCTGTAGTGAGGAACAGGTGTGTTGCCATGGCAACCAGGGAACTGACTCACCTTTCACTGGTAGGAATCTGGTCTGCAGTCGCAGCTCTGTGTAAGTCCTTGAGCCTCAGAGACATGTGAACACCCTTGTTTGATAACTGATGGAGAGTTTGTGTCTTGTAGGTAGGGAACGGTAGGCTACTGACCTGAAGCTAAAGACTGTCAATTGTATAGGCATGTAACTCATACATATATATATAATATGATGTCAACTGCTGAGTGAAAATATGATTTACACTTCTGTTAAGCTTTTGCAGACAGAAATCATCAGTTTGCAGCGCATGACTCCATTTGCTTATTTGTGTAGCACTTCCCCCTTCTGGCCATTATCTTAATGCAATGCAGCAAGAAGAAAAAAAATAACTTGCGTGTTCCTAACTATGGATGTAACGCAGGTGCTAAACTAAGATGGGTGACAAATGAAAGAGAAAATGTATATATAGCTACAACTCAGATAAGCAGCATTCTTCCAAAACACATCCCTTCATTTAATGTTTTGATGGAAGGAGTGGTTTAAAGTAATTACTAAATTTACTCCTGTATTGTGCTTGATTGCAGTTGAGTACCCATAGTGGCCAGTTACTTGATAATCTTGGAAAATACTATTGTGGTTTTTGTTACTGTATGAAAATAAAATTTGGTCTCTTATCACATTTCAGATGGGTTGTAAGCAAAATATTTCCCATTAATATGTTTGATGGTTCAAATTCTGTAAAAATAAATCTACCCAGTATTTTACAACTTCATTAAGGGTCAGAGAAATGTGTAGAAAATTCCCACAAAATTAATTTAGCAGAAGTGTTTTAATTCTTTCCTCATGATCACTTCTGCACCCCTGGTTAAGAGTCATTAGACCAACTTCCCCTATTGTATAATCAGTAAGTAACAAGCTCCCCCTCAGCTACAACAGTGCAATGTGACTTATGAGTCTCAGGGGAAATCTTCCATGTAACACGTACTTTTACTGAGAGGATGTTAATTATACTTCTGTGATTTTCCCTTATGCAAGACAATTATTTGGATTGTAGTATTTTTACATAGACTGGTATTGGTACTTTTACTTTGGTGAAGGATTTGACTAATTCTGAACGCTGCTCACATTGCTGCAAACTTTTCCAGATGCCTGTTGGACTGAGGTCTGCTGACTGTGAGCATGAAAAGCATCAACTCATTCAGTGAGCATGTATGCCTAATCATTATGTTTCTTTTTCCTTACAGTATATGTTCGATAATGAAAAGACTATCATGTGACACTTGATCCCTGCAACATTAACATTCTGGACATTCAGTCATGGTATTTTCATGGTGGAAAAACATCCATAGAAACGTCTCATAGCCGTCCTGCACACTAACCCATTCATCCATTATTCATCCGTAAGATCTAACTACTCCAAATATTCAGTCATCACACACAACTCGGTCAAGCGGAACGAGTGTTGGCTTGTGCACGTGACAACGCTTGACTCCTACTTGAAAATATAGAAACCACACCAGACTGTGCAATAATTCGTAAATGCTTCTGCTTAAGGATGTCTAATATATATTATGAAGCCATTTAAAGGACAGATATAAGAATGAGAACATGATTTAAATGCATGAATAGTTTCAAAACTGTTTAAACCATTTTTAAATTAAATATAACAAATCATTTTAAGAGTTTAATAATCTTAAAAATAGTCATATAATCGAATTGAATTCATGGGCAATTTTTAGAGACAAGACAACATGGGCAACTACTCTGCAGCACCAGTAATTAAAATGAAGCTTTATTTATAAAAGCACTACTACAACAAAGCACAATTTTCATCTTTTCCTGGGGTTGAGGCTCTGTTTTGTCAAAGGGGCCTGTTTAATTGTGTAATAACTACTTTATTAAACGTTAATTGCCTTTAATTCCCTACAGTATAATATTTACTTGTTAAAAAATATTTAAATATGGTAGTGTTGCACTTAAAATGTCTGTTTCCAAGGTGAGCAATTAACAACTGGACAAACTCTGTCGGCTGAAGGTGATACGAACAAAACCTAACCGTTTGCCCAGCTTAGATACCTTCAGATCAAATAATTGAAGTCCATCATCCGATTAAAATAGATTTTTAAAAACAGCTATCTATAAATTTGGCTTAAAGCTTAAAACTTCTCTTAATTAAAAATTTCTGAGTTTGACAATTGCTGAAAAAATGTGGGATCAATACATACACAACTAAAAAAAGCATCTAAAATGGGTCCAATCATTTTTTGACATTAAATGTGGCAATGTCGCATATTATATATATATACATATACATATATTAAGATTAAGATACATTTATTTTAAGATACATTTATTTGTCCCAAACACATGCACAGACATGCACAAGCACACTCATGCAAGGAGGGAAATTTAACCTCTGCTTTTAACCCATCTGGTGCAGGACACACAGAGCAGTGGGCAGCCATGTACGGCGCCCGGGGAGCAGATGTAAGGGGAGTAAGGTGCCTTGCTCAGGGGCACTAGACAGGGTAGGGAGAATCCTCTTGGATTTTTGGACAGATCAATCCAGGTTCGCCTTTTTGTTGTTTCTCCGTGGAGACGAACCAGAGACCTTTTCTGCCCATAGTCCAAGTTTCTGCCACTAGTCCACCGCCTCTCCTTAACATTACTCCTGTTAAGGAGTCATGTTACTACCATTACCTGTTCTCTTTGTGATATGTGTCTTATATGTTGGTTATTTGGATGTATACTGACACACTTAATACTGAGTCCGAAGCATTGGATAAAGTATAATTAAAATTTTGAGAGAATGAGAAGGAGCAAGATAAAGGTGATAAAGAAAACGAACTCTGAAAACTGCGATGATGTGATGTTGTTTTTTGTTTATTTCACACTGGTGTGTTGCACTAATCTTTGATCTTTGTGAGAAATCTGAGTTTTAGATCTAAGTGCTGTTTAAATTGAACACATTACGAGATGCTGCAAGCAGACTCTGCTTCAAATAAGGAGAAAAGCCGGGGAAGCACTAATTAAATATCTCATCTGTATTTATTGTATAATCTTAGTATATTTTTTTTTAAATAAAAGGTTAATCTACAAACTAACTAATAAATAAGCTCTTGATAAAAAAGGAAATATTTAGGTAAAGGACAAGTACCTCAAAATTATGCAGTACTTGGGTAAATATACTCTACATTCTACTATCGTGCTCTGTAGATAATAAACTAAATAATTTGGCTTCAGGTCCATCAATAGGCTAATTTGGCCTTGCCCTGCTTCTTTATCTGACGTTGAATAGGGAAAAAATGTATATAAACTGTGAAATTCAGTTGGTGGCATGATATAGTGATTACTGTTAGTCTGCATCACCACTCACTGCACAGTTTTGGTGTCAGTGGTAACGGTGTTGATGAGATTAACAGGACTCAGACATCTCTGTTAACACGTCCTCTTCACTTCACTGTTTCCCCTGAAGAGGGCAATGCAGGACTGTAGTAGGCCCTCTGTGTGAGTGCACTGCACATTGTTCATTCTGCTCAGACCCTGGTGGTGGATGTGCACTGGACAAATGTTTGACTCTCCACCTCAGCCGATATGTGTGTGAACGTCTGATTAAAATGTCTCTTGACCCGGCTGTGGCACCCGCAGTTGGTGAAGTCATTGTTTGACAGTAGGCAAACAACCTGCTGGTGCTCTGAGAGAGAAACCGAAAAAGGCAACAGGGTTAAGAACTTCCATAAATGAACCTCCTATTCAAGGGCTTATCATGCCTCCTGGCACTGTGATTGTTCTTACACATCATCCTCCTCCACTTTGGAGTTGATTCCCTCATTTTCTATGCTCTGTTCTCAGATGAGTAGCTGCAGGCAACGCTGCAGATAACTGGAGCAGCAAATACAGGCAGTGTGAGAGAGATAGATGGCGAGGAGGCTGTGCCGCTTAACTTAATTCTTAACTCGTGATTTATGTAAAGCACGAGCATGTGTGGAAAATTGGGCTCGACACACAAACACACAAACAAACTAGGAGCCTTGCAGTGGTATTAAATGTTTGATGAGATAGACGACCCGCCACACTAGCCTGCGTCTGTCAGATGAATCCTCAATAATCATGATTTAAGGATTTGTTCACACAAATTACAAATAAATATATTTGCTGGATAATCCACAGAACAGACATTTCATAGGGACTTTCTTTTTTTTTTAACCTTTTTGCAGAGGGTGGCTTCAAAGATCTGTGTTCAGAGTGCTTTGGTTTTTTGCTTTGGTTTTTTGTTACAACACCCCCCCCCCCCCCCCCCCCCCCGCCCTGAAAGCCCCTTGTAAGCTACACTGAATGCATTTTAGCAACTGGAGACAATACTGTGAAACGGAAATGACCTTTTTATGTTTTTTCATTCTCCTATGTTGTTACTGCGTACGGATGAAAAGTATGAGTTAAACTTTTCCCAAAGTTTTAACCAAACACCAAACTCTCTCCTGCTGCACTGACGATGAACCGAGTGACGTGTTCGCTTGATGAGCTTTACGTGTTTCCCTCCTCGTCAGAAGTTTGTCCTTGTACTTTGCTCGTCTTTAAGACTGTCTCTGCTCTCTGAATAAATCCTGCGCTCCTGAATCTAAATAGCCCTGCAGGCATCTTTTATCGTTGTCAAATAAAGCAGATGCACAGACTTTATTTTCACAGCAGACATTTTGACATAGAAGGAAAAGTGGAGATGGAACTCAAAACGTCAGTCATTTCAAAGCGATGCCAAAAAAAGAACTTGAATGGTGCTCTAAATGCAGGGATACCTCCACCAAGGCCAAACAATCTGATGTCTGATTCATTACATCAAGGTCCAGACTTTTCTGAGAAACTGATGAACATTTCAGAAAAACACCTTGAAGAGAAATCTCAAAATTTTAAAAGGGTGCAGGGAAATCCTGTGATTTTAAACTGAAAAGATGTGTTGACAAATCAGTTAATTGATTGAAAGTGAATTAATCCATGACTATTAATTGTTTTTTTCATTGTTCAAGAATCCAAAACAGAAAAAGTGAAACAATCATGCAGGAGTTACAACTTTTCAATTGGGAAGATTTGCTGCTTCAGTTTTATAAATATTATGATGAGACTAGATTAAATAAAGGTTTTATACTTATGATCAGACAAGTTATTTTTCATATTTTTTCCTTTTGAAATGTTTAAAAATGGAACTCACCACTGTGTGAAATGTGTTTCTTACGACGGACAAGTTACATTGTTTTCACTTTTCACCAGTTTCACAAAAGTATATAGAAGTGCTTTACAACAATATTCAGTGTTTCTATTTTATGCTACTTTAAACTTTTGCTTCACTACAAATACTGAGTGAAACATTTAGCTTTTTCGTTTTTTCATTTATTAAAAGGCTATTGTACTGTAGCTACATTTTAGGTATGGACTTTCTAAAACATATAGTTATCTTTACAAAACCAAAGCATAGATAAAAAGAAAAAGCATATTATTTAAATATAATTCAATAGGAAGGATGTACACATATTCTGTAGGTGAGTTAATAGTAATTATAGTATATTGTGAATGTAATTATTAATTATCATGTATAATTTCACTGACATTTATGTACATTTTTGTATTCATCACGAAGAAACAGTAGGTATAAATACCGACGGAATTCAAAATTCCCAGCTCCCTCCTAAGATCTGCACTAAATTGTTTGCTTTTTTACTTTCATACATGAGCACACAGGCTCCCGGTGAACATTTGGAAAACGGCGCATCTTTCCAGGTTTTATCGTATTTTTCGCTGTTCAAGACCAATTAATAGAGTTAACTAAATATAAACAAATATGTCATCAAAACTGTAAAAAACATCTAGATTTAACAGAAATTGAAGAATTAATTGGCAACGTATTCCGAGCATCACACAGTCTCTTCACTCCGCCTCATAGAGCTGCTTTAGGATTAATTGGACAGAAAGTCACATCAAAGGAAACTGCAACTTATTAGCGTGATGAAACTTGGATGAACTCTCCTGAAGAAAACTGTCAGGAAGAAAAGAAGAATAAGTGTGAGCGGCTGCTGAGTGAGTCAAAAACTAAGATTAGACATAGAATTAAGATTCGATGATTCTTTATTTTATTCTTCATTATTTATTTATTTAAGTTCAGCATAACAGTCACATTTATTATTGAGGTGATATAAAACTGTATTTGTCATATATGTTTGATTGAGCTAAAGAAAGTTTAACATATTGTGGGGTCAGTGCACATTTTCATTATATAAAATGATAAAATAAATAAGAAGATAAAATGATAGTACTGTAGAATCATAGCTAAAGCAAAATATATGTGTATACCTTAAAAAGGTACAAGAATTTACTTAAAACTGGAATAGTACCAAACAAACAAATTGAAATGAAGAAATGAAGAATAAATTATTACAAAACACAGAAAGTTAATAAATATGTTTAATATGATAAACTAAAAATACACAATATAAACTTTAAATAATAATCCATTTATTTATGAAGCATCTATATAAAAATAATTTATGCTCAAAGTGCTTTCCAAGGGAATAGTTTGATGGATAAAAAATGAAATACACCACTGAACACATAGACAAAATAAAATAGGATCAAAATAAAAGTGTGGCTAACGACAAAATTCGCGAATGAGGAGAGTTGAATAAAGGAAAAAAGATTCGCTGAAATGTTAAAAGAGGATCTCATATGAAGTGAATATACAGAGTATTTCTATAAAATAAAAAAACATATAAATAAAAAAATATACTATAACAGGCACTATTAAAATATACGCTATTTAAAAATCAAAAAAATGTATTTTTATAGTCCATAATTACACACCACTGTTTGGGCTAAAACAATTTTAGCCCAAAAAGTGTGACTTCCTCTGTCCTTAACTCTCGACTATGGGAGGAAAAACTTCTAAGAAAAAGAACATTTTACAAATGAAAAATATTCAGAAACCTCCGGAGACACCAAAGTAAATAAAGAATAGATACAACTATTTTAAGCAACGTAAAAAATATATATAGTAATAGAGAAGAAAATTGTGCTGTATAGATATATATGTCTCGTACAGGCGAGTTTTAGTGTGAGTCTGCCGATGTCACACAGGAGAGGATTTTCCAAAGACGATGACCCATAAATGAAAATTCAAGACTCTCCTGGTTTTCAGTTGGCTCAACGGAACAGCATAACCTTTTTTATCAGCCAATATTAAAATACTCTGGGGCCATGCCTTAATAAGTTAATACGACTTAACAGTTGACAGAGCACTTTTCAAAACAAAGTTACGAAATAATTACAATTTTTGAAACAGGATTAAAACAGTTCAAGACTAAGGCAAAAATAATAATACAGCGGCAAAACATTAAAATGCAATACAGATTAAAGCAATAAAATAAAATATGAAGTAATAAAATGATATACTGAGATTAATTAAATGTATTAAAATGTTTCAAGAGGTGATTTAAAAAGGTGTCACTGATTCCATAAGCCTTAGATCCTCGGGCAGGGAGTTCCGCCACCTCCGGTCTGGAGCCGTGACTTTGAAACTGACAGCAGAGCCGGAGGATCTGAGGCTCCGCTCTGGCTCATAAGGAAGCAGTATTTCAGAAATGTAGCTGGAGGCTGAACCAAGAAGTGTGGTTATAGCTGATCAGTAGAATCTTAAATAAATTCTAAAACTGAGAGGAAACTAGTGAAGAGAGGCTAAGATGAAGATGATGTTATGTTGTGTTGTTAATTTAATGGACAACCAGTGCAGTGATACCTCTGTGATATGACTTTCTCTTCTAGAAGGGGATAGACAACAACTAAGTCCAACTTTCCAACTTTCTCTTCAGCCCATTTTCTGACTGGTCTTTGTTCTGAATACATAATATTGAGAGAGACCATTATGAGAGAGAGCAGAGAATCCTAATTAGAAGAACCACTGTTGGGAAACAAGGGATATACTGACATAGTATAAAACTAGATCAATCTAAGCTTACCACTTTCGTCCTTTACTCTGTTGAGGGTAAAAAAAAAACGAATAGAAATTTGATCAGACAAAAAGGATGGATAAAACATTTTTACCCGAGTGACAGATGCTGGTCATGATTCTGCTTTTCTGCTGTTTTTCTGTTCATATATAATTTTGGACCGTTGCCTGTTCTCCAACATCTGCCTTTGGACTTGGTCTCAGCGGCGCTGTCCTTAGTGAAGCCGCTCAGCACAGCACTGGTTAAGCTCTTCTTACAACGTGAAGGTCGACTAATGAGAAAATCTGAATACGTCTAGACTTTGAAAAGCTGCGGCATTCACACAGCAGCTTGTGACTGCTTTTAGTGGGTCAGGCTGAAGTGACACACAGGCATGATAAACAGAGGGAACAGAGGCGTGTGTGATGGAACTGGTTTCTCTGAGGACAGAACGCGGTGTAAACACGGGATTTGTAAACAAAATGAAAGATGACACGGTATCCCCCTCGTTGGACTGAAGTTTCATTATCAGCTCTTGAAGTGAGAGTGTCCCAGCATTATGTTTTGAGTTTAAAGGTTGCAACAGAACGAAGAACGCGGCGAGAACTGTGTGTTGTTGACAATTCCCTTCTCTCTCCCCGAACAGAGATGTGCTGACAGTCTTACGGCTTGAAATGTAAATAGGCTCAACATTAGTATTCAATCCTCATCCCATACTCTGTTTTCGTGTCTGTGCATGTGTGTGCATGTGCGTGTATGTTTAGACCGGGGGGTGGTAACAGTAGGGAATCAAAGTATTTGATCAGACTCCCCTAGGTTTTGTGTTAATCTCAAAAGCAAGAGTTCATCTGTGGGACAGTCAGTATATGAGCACATCAGCTTCTTTTCAGTGTCAGATTTTGGGAATCATGCATGTGTGTGTGTATGTGTGTGTGTGTGTGTGTGTGTGTGTGTGTGTGTGTGTGTGTGTGTGTGTGTGTGTGTGTGTGTGTGTGTGTGTGTGCATGTGTTATTGTGAGTTGCGGCATCTGTCTTCTAACATGTAGCGCTCACCCATCCCACACAGCCAATACATAAGATATCACCGCGACAGGCAAAGAGTAAGCCGTGAAACTCCTTCGCTCCCAAGTAATCTTGTGTGTGTGTGTGTGTGTTTGTGTGTCTTTCTGGACTCTTTGTCTGCCACATTCACCGGTAAGTGAACCCTTGTCCCTGAAAATCCAAATGACACAGTAAACTGTTCCTGTCATCCATAAATCCAGGCAATTATCCTGACACACACACACACACACACACACACACACACACACACACACACACACACACACACACACACGCACACACACCAACATTTTCAATGTATGTGTGCCAGTGTGTTAATCTTGCACCTTTTATGTCGGTTTGGCAGAGAGCTAGGAAGAAAGGCCAGGAGGGGGGACAGGAGAAGGACGAGGGGGGGGCGCAGGAGTTTTTTCAAACCAGAAGTCATCCATAGAAGCGCTGCAAATCCTTTAAAACTCTTCAGATGAACTTAAGTCACACCAGCAGAGGAATTAATCACAATCTCCACTCTGGTTTCAAACTTTACTGAGGTTCAGAGTTTGATCAGGCTGCAGAGGCAGAGTTTCTGAGAAGGAGCATGCACATATATAATCTACATCAGAGGTATCAGTTAAAAAAGAGAGGTCCAGATAGAGGAAATGTCAACAAGCAAAGGTCTGGCACATTTTAATGTCTAAGTGTTCAATGTATTTTTTAACATTAGGTGTGTCCTTAACCCTAACCCTAACCCTAACTTCTGTGTGTGGTCAACAACTAACTCTGAAAATCGAATTGAAAAATAATTTAATGATATTTTCTCCACATTGAAATGGAGGATTTATAAGTATAACAAAAAAAGATGTTCTTACATCAAGTAAAAAAACACACATAACACATAGCAGAACATTTTTTTAAATGTGCATCTCAACATAAAGTGCTTGATTTTAGAAAACATAGCAACTAATAGCAAATAATAGTAAGTTTTCTTTTGTTAACTTATTGTCACTGAACAGTCTCAGCCCATTTTCTAACAACCGTGTTTCTCCTCCTTTTTTTTCCTCTCATAATCCATCCCCTCCTTTATTGTTCAGTGGGGAAAGTGAGCTCAGCTTATACTGCCAGGATTTTAAATGTGGTGAGTTGGAATCGTGTAGTGCTGTTTCACATTGCTGCTTTTAACAATCACTGTGGTGTTGTAGGAATCTGTCCAGTTTTGATTAAAAACAAAACAATGCTTTCTCTCTCTTTGTAGAGCACACCGTGTAAGGTTAGTTTTGGTACTTTTCTCCGAGTCACTAATGAATCTATCAAATTTTATTTGTAGAGCCCATATTCACAAATCACAATTTTTCAGATAAGGCTTAACAACGTGAGACATTCTCTGTCCTTAACCGTCAACGAGAGTAGGGAAAAACTACCAAAAAAAACTTTTTAACAGGGGGAAAACGGTAGAAACCTCAGAGAGAATCACATGTGAGGATCTCTCTCCCCGGTCAGACGGAGGTGCAGTACATTTCACTTATCACTGTATTAAATCTATTCTATACTATATCTTGTATCACACCCAGCCCGGTCAGAGTCTGATAAATAGATGAATCACATTGCATGCAATTGGTCTGTGAGATGTCTTGGTTGCTAAACCAGTGCCATTAAGACTAGAACATCACTTCCTTTAGGTGCACACTTTTGGGTTAAGGCCACTGTCGCTGGTTTGTAAAGTGTGGAATTCTTTATAAAGTCAGGATCAAAAGGCTTTGATTCTCTCTGTCCCATGTTTTTTTTTATGCGCACTTCATATTTGTTCTTTTCACTTGTTCCTCGTTTATAGTAATATATATATAGTAATTTTCTACAACTAATTAACCTATTGTTAATAGACAATCTGCCTTCTATCGCTGGTGTGTCATAAATCTACTACAAGAACATCAAACAAACTAGATTACTGGTGTTTAAAGCCTTTCTATAGAATGGTGATAAAACATATGTCACAGGCATGGATGAACAGTATGTTCTCTGAAGTTGTTAAATCAAGTTAATTTGCACTGCTGGGAATTAAAGGACATCAAAGTCAAATGTTTTCTTCATTAATGAATGGTTTGGTCCAGTAAAAGTCTAGTGCTAGTTATTAACGTTTGGACTGTAGGGGCAGAGGTATAAATAGTGATATAAATAAAATATCAGTTTTCTAGCCATGCTCAGTGCTATGTACCAGATAACAAAGTGTTTCTAGTGAAAGCTTCTGGCCCAATATACACTTTGCTCCTTGGCCTAAGTCTGACTTGTTTACTTGCACATCTGGCCTGATTCCAGCCGTTATCCCCCCCGTGTTGGCTGACAGCCAGGAGGATTTTGTAAGTGTGCACCATAATTGGTTCAGATGTGGAAGTCATGCTGTATGTGGGCCAGATTTGGGCCAAGGAACTGGGCACATAGTGAACCAGAGAGACACGAAGATGTGGGACACCAGAATAACTGTGTGGCTTGTTTCGATTAGAGAGAGAGAGAGAGAGAGAGAGAGAGAATTGGACTGAAGACCAAAATGACATACTGGGCACATGGTCTATGTTCCAGTCAAAGGAGAGAGCTACAGTGAATTATTGCTCCCTGAATGGAGAAGGATGTTGGTGCTCTGTTGTTTCTCTTTGTACAGGAGAAGATCCATACAAACAAATATAAACCCAGACTGAAGAACGCTTGTTGACTCTGACCTAATTTATATTCTTGACCCGCAATTACTGCACTCTGCTTTATCCTTGCTTCGATAGAAAATGTTACAAACACGCCTACCTCTTGTGACAGAGTGCCTCTCACTGTCCACGTTAATTGGAGTAGATTTTAATAGGGGAGTGAAATGTGACTCACCTCCATTAATTTGTACCAAAGAGCCATTTAAATCGTTTGGGATCATAAACTCACTAAAGCTGCTTTAAGACATTTACTAAACTCAAGATAATCCCGGGACATTCTTCAGAGTGACTGTGTGATAACGCTATGTCGAGGCTAGAGACTTTTGTACTATCTCCGACCAGCGCCCTCGTAAAAACTCTGGAGAATGTCTGGAGGAGAAGCTGATGTGAGAACACAGCAGAAGATCCTCTGTGGGATTCACTGGGCGTGTTGATGACATTTCTAACAAGACACAAAAATAAGAAAAACAAAAACAAATATCTCAGGATGAAAAAGAGGAGCCAGACACTTTGAACTAGACACCAATGAAGATGTCAAGAGAGCGTTTGCTGATAAGGGACAACTCTCTAATCAACTCTGTTGATGTGATCTCTGCAGCGAAATAAATATGATACATACTGCATTCTGTGCCACCCCTCACCTGAATGCTTTGCAAATTTCTGTGATGTTTTGCGAATGCATCTGAGTGGAGAAGCTCTGTGTGAAAGGTAAACTGAGGAGAAAGTGCAAATCCAGTTGTGCAGAAACTCTCCAGAGATCATGTCTTCAAACGGCTTAGATGAAAGATGCTGTCAACTCTTGGATCCAGTGCTTTTGGTCTGTGATCCATATTAAGAACTAAATGTCTTTCAGCCTATTCGACTTACAATCTCTCTCACTTTATTTAAAGTCTCGATGGAAAGTGTGACCAAATAGACCAAAAAGAAAATTAGACAATAGACAATATCAGACAAGCAGCAGAACATCGGGAGAAACAAGTGAAGATTGTCAATTCTAAAAGATGTAAATATTATAAGAAGAGGTGACATGTAGGCAATTAGTATTTTAGGAGGTAAAGAGAAATCCAATTTCAACTTGTGCAACAGCAACATTTTAATTAGCTTAATATAAATTACATGGAGACGGTTACTGGTATGAGATGCATGTTAATAAGATGTAAAGGAAAGCAGGATTGATCTTCATTTCCTTATGGGAACCTGTATATGTATATGAGTTGTTCCTTATTAACATTAGCTGCATGTATGTTTATAATTGAGGAAACATGTTATTGTTTATTATGCAGCACTGCTGTTGTGTTCAAATGTAAATCACATGGACAGCATCTTACATTGGGGCAATGCCAGTGCTGTCACCAGATATTTCCATCCTCAAGTTCATGGACTGAATATAATAAATCTAAATTCCCTTGGGCTTTCCTATGTTGTCTGTGTGTTAGAAAATACTTCCCACACCAGAATCTAAGTTGTTTCTGTCTCTTGGCATCCTTTATTAAGGTTAAGGCATGTTGCCTGTATCCTCTCAATTGGTCTGTGCAGACACACCAACATGTAAAAAGCTGCACATGTTTTCAGGGGAGCAAATAAATGTCATTAATCTTGTTAAAACATAACAAGCACAGATGATAAGACAAATCTAAAAATGTATGTTAATAATGTCATAATCGATCAAACAGCCACAAACTGTTCAGTCTCTATTCAATCTCTAGAGCAGAGGTCTTCAACACGGGGTCCGCGGAGGTACTGCAGTGAGGTCGCAAAATGTTTGGTTGATAAGACAATTTTTTATATTTTTTATAATTTTTGATTTATTTTCGAACCGATTTTTTCTTCCACAAATGTCTTTAATTACACATTAACATGCATCCAACATATTGACAGGCTGATTTGACCCTCTGCCTGACAACCTCCACCCGTCCAAGTTAGATAAGTTGTGTGCTACCCATCAGGGTCAGACATCTCACTGATGTGGTAGTATGTGTGGCATCTACAGATGACTTGAGGATTCACTGTCTCTTCTACGAATTAGCTCAGTGTTGTATGCAAGATGTATATTTATAAATGGCAGTTGCATGGCCACCCTGTACCTTGCACATGTTTAAATTAAAAACATGAATATATGAACCCGTGTAATATTTGGATAGCTTAGTATTGAATGCACAATAACAGGGTAGCTATGTTTATATATGGCACTAGGCCCAGTTTAATATAAAACACAACTTTATACAATATATATAGTAGGGGGACCCTGCTCCATCTCTCCACCAGTTTGGGGGTCTTGGCCTAAAAAAGTTTAAGACCCCTGCTCTAGATGAATAAATATAAAGTAACATTTTTAAATAAAATGATTATCTTGTAAAAATGTTGCAAATACCCTCCTGAGCGCTATTGTATAACAATTATTTCAAATGAAAATTGAAAAGTCTTCCAGAAGTGTTTTTCAAAACATGTTCTATAGGACGATGACATTTGAGCGAAATAGAAAAGGTGCTCCTAGTTAGGATCCATACTGTATATTGTATTAGGTACATAGAGTACATGTATCTATACTGCCCTGTCAGGATCTACAGTATATGAATTCTAGTACACGTCATATGAATTTTGAGCAGATGCAAATCTATTTCCATTGGGGCTTTGGAGGGCTCGGAGCTGTGAATGGGGAAGTGGCAAGTAAGGCGTAGCACACAAAACCACAATCACAATCAGTGGATTTGCTTATGGTGGCAAAATAATCAGGCACATGATTTGTGTCAGGTTTGACAGCGGCGAGCACTGTTGACTGATGGGACACAGTGCTGACCTTTGAATGGAGAGTCCAAGATGGATTAAGCTAACATCGCTCATTAGCTGTGTGTTACCAACCACCTTTATTTGACCTTCCATCTGTAATGGTTTAAACTGCCCCACAGAAGAGCAAGGGTCTGCAGACAATTATGAGATGGGGTCAATGCTGTCATACGTGGAAAACCAGTACTCAATTATAATAATATGCCATAGAAATGTGCAATTTCTGTGAAAACATTGAAACAAACGTAAAAACAGGACTTACACTGGCTGTGTAGAGAATGATGCCAAGGGTGCAGTGACTGCACTGTGGATCAATAATCTTTGTGATCTGTAGGACAGCAACCACACTCCACAAATTAAAGACAACTAACAAAACAGCTAAAGTCAGAAGGCTATATAAGTGAAAGCTACCTGTGTCAATATCAATATGAATGGTACTCAGACAGATAGAAACATGGCATAACCAAACACTGTATGGTTTTTCGGAAATGAGGCCAAATTATCCAAGAAACGAACACTGCCACCTTGCCCCATTAGAGCAAGGCTCTGTGGAGTAGCAATCAAGACCTACACTTGACCAACCCTGAGTCAGTCTCAGCTGCCAATCATGGCGTTTCACCCAATTTTCATGGCATTAAAAAACAATCATAACCAAACTTACCAGAGATGAGCACTATGGCATACATCAGTATGTTAACCACCACCTAAACAAGTTAGTTGAGGTTTACCTAGACTTTTTAGTTTGAAGCTACCCAAGGATAGGGTTGGGTACCGAGAACCGGTTCCAATATGGAACCGGTTCCAATACAACCGGTACCTACCCGGACCGAAATGCAACGGAGATTTCGGTGCCTCATTTCGGTGCCTGAGCCAATTGAAGACTGAGGTCTCCACTCGTCCCGCCTCCTCACACTTCCGCTCCCCTTCCTTCACGGGAAGCGGCGGCTCCCGCCGCCCCCCCCCCCGCATGAGTCGGCTGCCGGTGGACAAACTCTTGTCCCCGCGCTGCCCGCCCTGCGTGCGTCAGGGCTCCCGTGCAGGTGTGTGTGGGGGGGGGGGATCTCCTCGTGAGACCTCTCCCCGGCGCTGGCTGCCCCCCCCCCGCCGGGCGCATTTCCTCCTTGGCGGGGCTCCGGGACCGGCTCCGGGACCGGCTCCGGGACCGGCTCGGGCGGGAGGAACGAAGACCACGCCGGGAAATGTTTCATAAAAGCGACCGCATTTTAGAGGGGCGAAGGCGGGCCGAAGCCTGCCTGCGACAGCCCCAGCCGCGGAGACACGGGGGTCTCCGAGTGATGGGAAAGCGACCCTCAGTCTTCATTTGGCTCAGGCACCGAAGTCAGAGTCACGAGTCAGAGTGTGTGTGTTTTGTATTTATTTTTATTCATTTAAGTATAGTGTAAACTTTTGTTAACAGTTCGTATGTTATTCATAGTTTTAGGTTCAAAAGGGTTTTGTATTTATTTATATTTATAATCTACTTTAAACAGTTAATATATTTGGCAATAAAAAAGCCTTTCTTAGTCAAGTATCGTTTTGTGCACTTTTTTGAAAAAAGTATCGGTTCAGGCACCGTTTAGGCACCGGTATCGTTTTTAAAGTATCGGTTAGGAACCGGTATCGGATACAAACCAAACGATACCCATCCCTACCCAAGGACCCACGCCACTCAGACGGCAGCAACACAATTAAAATCTCATGACCACACACGCGTGGTTAAAATCACCCGGCGTTAGTAATCTTTAAGGGAGCTATCATAGCATTCATTATATATGGGCCTCACACAGAAATACAATATATTGCCAAGTCTGTTTTCTCGAAAAAGCTTTTTTAAATGGATAATAAGGCTTAGAGTTTGCAGACGTTTTTTCTTTTTTGGGGGTTGGGGCAAAATAATAAAAAGGAATCTGCCATACCATGTGCTGTCCATGCAGCCTGCAACTTTAAACCTCTTTTCTCTCTCAGGTTCACTGAGTCTGTAGTCACTGCTCTGTGCCTTTGTAGGAGGCTTATGTGAACTTAATGTGTCATCAGCGATGGAGCCAACCGACTTGCCAACTGTCAGCAACAACATTTTCCCCTCCTCAGCAAATCTTTGAATGAAATAATGCACACTTTCTAAGTGCAACACATCAGGGAGCAGCAAACAACTTCTTTCAGAGGAGAAAAAGAGCAATATCTTTAAAAGATGTGTCACAAATATTTATGCTAAATCATTTCTTAAAACTGAGGACTGTTACTCACACTGGAGAACATTTTTTCATTTTGTTGGCACTATTTGTATTTGTGGATTAATCCACATTTTGCTTTGGTGAGTAATTACGGCAGCAGGATTGTGTATGTGTGATTGAGTCAAAATAAAGGACAGTGTGTGTGTTCATGGTGATAAAGGAACATGTCGCAGTGCAACACTGCGGCTCACTGGTGTGTTTAAATAGATTTTGGGCAACAATGGAGCTCTATGGCTCACAGGAGGAAGATATATCACAGACAGAATTTGTTAGCAGGATCAGTCCATTGCTGTTTTGAGTAACTAGAGCAGTGCCTGTTCAAAATGCCTGTTGGTAGGGGCTGATTGGTTGGCCTGCATTGGTCAAGTCTCGGCATGCAAAATGACCCCTTACTTAAATGTAGCGACTGTGCTGAGGTGTGGAGCTCCCCTGGGGCCAGTGGGTTGGGGGGAGGATCCAATGAGAAGGCTCTGGGTTTAGAAATCTGTGTGCACGGTTTATAAGCTGTGCTCCTGGACAGTCCCTGCCCTCACTTTTGTATAAAAGCCAATAACGACTTGGTTTGCATCAATATGCACAGTTAACTCAAAGTTACTCAATAAAGGCTGTGAGATATCCAGTGAACAACACAAGATACCATTAGATCCAGCCAGAAACGTTTTGGCTAAGACGACTTGCTTTGCACATGGAATGTGTAAATACAACATCACACAATGAAAGGGGCGAAAAATCACAGTGTAGCTCACAGTTCAGTTCTGCCTTAAACCCTGGCATGTCTGCAAAATGTCCTAGGGCAGCATTGCCCTTGCATTTTTCTTTTCTCAAGTAAAATGTAATGTGTGAAGCGCTTATCCAGCAAAATTCCGAGCAGTCACTGCACATCCTCGGCGAGAGAGAAAATTGTAAGACAGACGGACAGATATTTCTCTATTTTTAATAAGATAAGTAAGTAAAGACAGAATTCAACCAGCCTTTAAGCTACCCAGTGGATATCTTTGGCCTTTCAGTGTGTGTAAGGATACAGCTGCTGCCAACGTCTGGGCAGCTCCTTTTCTATGACTGATTATTACTGGATGTGCTACAAGTCAGCATCTGTGTCATCCAGGGCAGATGGCAACATAGACCGCCGGCAATCCAGATTGAGGGTAAACAGAGATGGTTAGTTTGTGTATGCGTGTGTGTGCGTGTGTGTGTGTGAGTGTGTGTGTGTGTGCTGGTGTGTGTGTGACAACAGGAAAAGCAAGCATGTCTTAACCCAGCTCGGGTGCCTCTTGATGCTGCATATGTCTCCTCCTCCTCCCATGGCGAGAAGCTCATCGTCAGAGCAGCACTCGCCAATTCTCTCTCTCTCTCTCTCTCTCTCTCTCTCTCTCTCTCTCTCTCTCTCTCTCTCTCTCTCTCTCTCTCTCTCTCTCTCTCTCTCTCTCTCTCTCTCTCTCTCTCTCTCTCTCTCTCTCTCTCTCTCTCTCTCTCTCTCTCTCTCTCTCTCTCTCTCTCTCTCTCTCTCTCTCTCTCTCTCTCTCTCTCTCTCTCTCTCTCTTCACTGATGCTCCACACTTGTTGAGGAGCTGTCATCTCTTTCTACCGTCTCCCCCTCCCTCTCCAGTCCCTCTTTCCTCGCTCTGTCATCTCTCCAGCGAGGCTGCAGGGGCGGATCAAAGCCGGGTGAAGGCGGAGAGAGATGGGGGGGGGTATGGGGGGAGCATTTCTGCTTATTCGGGGTGAAAGAGAGGACAGGGTGCCTATGTGACACACATACAAACCCCAACCGAAACATGCTACTATATGTGCACATTTAGTGCAGTTTTTTCTTTTTGCCACAAGATGACAGCCTTGGATGATGTGACCATGCTGTTAAATAACAGGATCTCACATATTTGACTCAGTTAATTGCCACGTAGTACACCGTGAAGAGTCCCCATCAATTTAGCCACGGACATCACATGATAAAATATAGCGAGTCTGTATCATTACCATGTGTCTCTGCTGAAAAAAAGCATGGATATGGAATGAGCTAAAAGCTTGTTCATAAAATTATTTGATTTTCTAAAGAAATCAATGACCATGTCCCTCGTTGACATATAACTGACTCCTGCAGTATAGATATTACAATTTATTTCCAATTCAAATAAATTATTTTCAACTATTTAAAAAATTGAATTTTTCTTTTCCTAGTGCAGCACACCACCTTATGCTTGTATATTCCATACATATAAATGAACGAACACAGGACTAAACTCTTGGTTGTCCTGGCCAATCCGTCAATCTTCGCAACACAATATCAACATCAAAGAAGCCTTTTCATCATCTGTGACCTGAAACAAGGTTGCAAGGAACCTAGCTGTCATGATTCGCAACCACTTATCCTTGCCGGACCTTGTTGCATCCGTCACCCGGTTGTGCCACTTGGTCATATACAACATAAGAGAAAGACCCGATTCAGGTTGACACCCAAATGTTGGTTCAGGCCATGGCTGTCTCCCCTCAACTACTGCAAGGCCCTTCTGGCCCCACCTTCATACACACTGAAAACCTTTAAGATGATCCAGAGTGTGGCATCACACTTAGTTTTAAATCAGACGTCTGCAATCACTCTCCGGGCCTCCGCTGGCTAACCATGACTACAACAAGTAGTTTTTTTATTCAGCATTGGAGGCTTCAACCGAAACTCTTCTAATGTCATGTGTCACTGTTACAAGACGACGTGAACTGGCTCGTTATTATTAAATACTAGTCCTACGCTCAATTCTAGATCCTTCACATTCGTCCTGTAACATTGAATTCATTCCCTGCAATGTTTGCAATTTACTTTGTATTGTATTGTATTGTCTGCCTCACTTACCTATCTGTAGGCAGACTAACTGACTCTGAGGTCATGGAGTACTCAAGCTCTTCAGTCAAACTTCAAAATGTCTGCCACGAGCAGGCTTGTGAACCACAACGTAGACTGTTCGGCGTCCCCTGCCGCCACACCAGGCTCCGAGGTCGGTCGGTTCGGACGCTGCTGTATATCGCTTTAGTTCAGTGATGGGGAAGTGTTCCCAGTACCAAGTGAATAAGTGTCGTGAAAAGAATCTGTGCTCTGGGTTATGAAGAGTCTCGGACGAAGGTTTGTCGCATCAGCGCCCGTCCGCTGCAGTCCCGCTCAACCATGTGTTTCACCACCAGTTGTAAGAGTTAACCCCACCCTCCTGTGTCAGTCTTTCCCTAAGACCTCGCTCTACAGTTTAAACTACAACTAAATAAATAAACAAACTTCCAACCGAATCTTGACAGTCACCTAAAAGCATTGTTGTTCTGTTGTTCTGCTTAGTTTGTGCTTTATGATCAACTTTTCAAGTGGCAGTTGTTGGGATTTAAAATTTTAGCTTGTCTGTGTGTCTGACTGAACTCTAAGCAATAAAGCAGTTGCAGTTTGGGCCAGATATAAGGCCTTCACACAAATTACTTTTAATAACTGTTGCTGGTGTTGGTGTTAATCAGGAATCTTTTACTTGTTCTCATTTCTAACTTTTTATATTAAAGCATAACTCCCTTAGACATCACACAGAGTTCAAGCAGCTGTCCAAGGTTCTGGGAGACAGACAGAGTGACATTGTTTTGGTTAAGTTGTTTCGAACGTTTACACAAACAGAAAATACAGCCGATAGAGCAGGAACACAATATTCTTTACTCCAATGAACAACAGCATTGGCCTACAAGGCGTCAGCTGTGTCAAGGCTGTCATGAAAGGAACATTTAGCCTAGCAACTATCATAGGAGGAGCGAGATTGGCAGTGGCTCCTGTTCACTTCCTTATTCCAATGCCAAGAGGGTGGACTACCAGTGTTGCCAACTCCTCAGCAAGGAAAGTAGCTAATGGCTGTCCATAAAATCGCTAGAAGTCGCTAAATGACGTCATCGCCCAATTTGCATAATTGTAATGGTCATGCAAAAAGTGAGAAAAAAATATCCTAAATATGTTTACAACTGCAAATGAGCTTTCTTCTACAGAAGCGTATTGCATTCACTAGAAAAACAAAATTCTGGTTTTTTTTAGATAATTATCTTATCCGAGATAAGTTCTCAATAAAATAAAAAACAGAACTTTTTTTTTCTCAAGCGCATGCAATACGCTTCCGTATTCTTCTGTTGACTCTTGTTTTTTTATTTTATCTTGCCATTGAAATAGACCATCTAGGTGTTGAAATGTCTTGAATCTTAGATGCATCACGATGTGGACTCTGCATCGAAGAGACTGAACTCAATGACTTACATCTCGCTCTGTAAGCCAGGGCAGGATCAGCGGCGGCTTTGCGCTTGCGCAATTCATTTGCAGTCTGCTCTCCTCTCTGCTCTGACTGCAGCTACTGGGAAACTGACCGCCTGTGAGTGCTCTGGGACGGCGGAGGGGCTCACGGCAGCCCCCGCTGCTCGTTGAGGACAGTAACTGCAGAACGATACGTGCTTTCACGTCAGTCTTCAAAACACCAGAAAGTCTCCAACAACACAAGAAAAAGTTGCTAGATTTGTCGCTAATAATTTTGACAAAAAAAGTCGCCATGAGGGTTTGGAGAGTTGCCAGATATAGCGACAAGGTCGCCAAGTTGGCAACACTGTGGACTACGCACTATCGAGGAAGAACCAAGGAAGACTTCCCCTCGTTATTGACCAATCCTGTTCTACCTACTGTTATGAAATATTACAGACGCTGTCTGTTTGATGCGTCTCATGACTGCCCCGGGATTGCTAGAGGGCCGGGGTAGTGTGTTGGGTGCCCATTATTTTGCAGAACTTTTCATACATTTTCATTGTTTCTTAATAAATACTTGATTGAACCAACCGAGACCGGCTCTTCTCATATTTAGGATAACCGAAAACGCAACGGAACAGTGCTGGAACCACCAATCATGTTATGGGTCCTGCAAACAACAACACAAGCCTGAGGAGAGGGGCAAGAGCCATTTGGAGAACCTGGTGTGTTTTTTCATCTGTCTGACAACTTTATCTCCCAAGTACTTCTACACATTGCATTGACAGCCAAAACCAAACGTGTGTCCTAAGCTGGACACTATGATTGGTTATCATTACGCACGCCCACCATTAATTATTACTTGTACTGTGCTGCTGTCTTGAAGCTTGAGTCTTAACCCTCACTGGTCACTTTGCATAAGAGCATGTACCAAATGACAATATTCAAATAAATTTACAATCGATACAGATAGTACTCATAAAGGTTCAACCATGTTAAAAAAAAAAATCTAACTGCAACAACAGTTTTTATTCTTGTTGTTTTTAAGCTATAATTACTAGAACCTTTTATATGGAGCTTTTACAAAAAACATATAAGCCTATAAAACTTGTACTATTTCCACCATGTACAGCAGTATGGATCACACATTGATGAATCCATCCCACAATATGACAGTCAAGGATAATTTTTCTGTATAATGACGACTGTTTAGTGTTGATACTTTATGGACAGTTTGTTGTTGATAGTTTTTTTCTCTTACTTATGTGTGATTTCAAATGAAGGGCTTTTACTTGTAATGCAGTACTTTTAGATTGTGCTTTGGCTACTTTAACACAAAATAATGAGAAACCCAATCATTCATTCATTATTTTTACCACTTATCCTTTGAAGCAATCCCAGATGACATCAGGCGAGAGGCAGGGTATATCCTGGAGAGGTCACCTGTGTATCAAAGGGCCTAAATCCATAGTTAAACTTCAATTCACTATCACCAGCAGATTTACTTTAAACTTTCCAATCTGCATGTCTTTGGACTGTGGGAGAAAGCTGGAGTACTGGTATGGCCTGAGGTTTGAACCCAGACCCTTCTTCCTCTGAGCTGACAGGTAACCACTGCACCCCCATCACCAATCACTACTCCACCACTGAAAACCGATAATTCTTAAGTCAAATAAATCTATTTCTAACTTTAATCATGACTCTCCACTATCCCCTATAGGACCCCAGAGAGGGCACGTAAGACCACACATGAGGAAGTCCTGCCACACCGAAGAGTTTGGTAAGTGGATTTTAACAAACTTCATCAACCCAATTTTACCCAGAGACCTAGAGAGTGAGTTATTTGATGGATGTTCTCAGTCCCTGGGAGGTCTGACACACTTGTTCTGGTCATGCCCTAGATTAGTTTTATTTTAAAAATAGTTTCCTGACAGTGTCTGAGGTCAGGTTCAACTGCAATTTCCAATTTTGGCAGCTCAGATTTGAAGCTCAGATTTGCATGACCTGAAAACAGATAATGTAGGAGAATTTCATCAGATCATCAACTTTTCAGTTGTAGGGGTCTTAAACCCATAAACCCAAGGACCTGCACTGTGTAAGGCCAACACTCCTCAGTTCCACATTACAACAATGTCTCCGCAAAACCTGCATTTTAGGTGGCCCTATATTAGTTCATTATACAAGCCCTTATTACACAAGCTCCTCAGCTCCCACTTGTGTCAAAGAGGCAATCAATGTTTACAGCTTTTCATATTTAATCATTACAAAAATGAGAGGATTAAGCATAACTAACTGTTTGTCAGCCAGTAATCACCAGGCAATAACACCAAAGCTCAGCATTATATTTTATCATTTTCTAGAAATGCTGATTTTTACAACCATCTGGAGATAATATAGTAAACGTTTTTTAATAAATATTGTTTGTTTATACCTCACATTTTTCTGTATAGGTCAACATATTTTGAAGGAGCGAGGATTGTATTGGGAGCACTGGGGTGTCAGGAGTGACTGCCCAGCAATGGCAAGTGGTTTATACAGCTCATGAATCAGGCAGGAGGGCCCTTGAGCAGAATTTTGCTTCAGGCCCCATGGAGGTCAGGGCCGACTCTGCCCTGCTCAGATAGAGACACAAGGCACATGCAAGAAACAAGGTCCATTACATGGGTGGAAAGAGGGATGAGAGCGAGAGAGATGATACAACTTACCTTCATGAGAATGTAGACAAGAGCAGATAAGGGAAAGGTGTGCAGGTGAAGAGCTTTCTCTCAGAGAACTGAAACCCATCCGCAGGGCAGGGAACTTGAACAAAGACGTCTATAGTTTGTTCCTTTGTCGACTGCTGATGTTGAGCATTAGCCTCTCCAGGCTTTCTGTGACAAATTGTCTCACTGCTGGTGTCGTGGTATAGAGCTGTCACACTCTCTGACAGCATCACGCTGCTGAAAGCACACGCACTGCTGCACTGGCTGAAAAAGTTAAAAGTGCAATGCAGTAATAACATTTGAGCTTAATGTTATTTTTTGTTTGTTTGTTTATTATAAATCTGTCTCTTCTGCTCATTAGCTTTTATTCAGCCCACATTGATGTGGACTGTCCCCAAGTGGGTGATGCATTATTAATAATGTGATTAGTTGATTACCTCGAAAATAGATTGCCTTGCAGAGTATTGCAGAGTATTCTGTAAACCTTGAGTTGTCTGTGATTGTGTGCGGCCGAGCAGGACTACTGCCGTGCTGTGTTACTAATTATAAATGAGGTCCTATGCAAAAGACAATCTTTTACTGTGTGTGTGTGTGTGTGTGTGTGTGTGTGTGTGTGTGTGTGTGTGTGTGTGTGGTTATCTCAAGTGCACTATAGGTAGGTCAAGGTTAAAAATGAAGAGGAGGACACTACAGTTTTGGCAGTCCCTCTCCATCCGTCACTTTCTCCCTTTAATGCCCATTAACATGTAGAATGATAACCATGGCGATAGGTTCACACTATAACTGATAATAGTACCTGCCCCAGCTCGCAGGAGCAACTTCTCACCAGGTTCATTCTATCACCTTTAACATTTTTATTCCTTGGCTTACTGTTACAGCAGCTCTTGTCAAAATCTCTTCAGACTGCGACTGCAAGGACACAGTATAATAAATGTGTTGAGTAAAGTTAAAGCTGGGCAATATGGACAAAGTCAAATATAATGACCAGATTGCTCAATGTGATTAGTGTAACAATATTGTGGAGTTGACTCCAGTCGCTTTGAACTGCAGGTTACGCCCACTACTGTGGTGCTGCTGGAGTCCTCTCTTTAAAGCACTAATTGTGATGTTACTACTTTATACCTCTGGTCTACTACATTATAGAATAGAAAATATTCAACTGTATTTTACCTGCACTATCTGAGTGTAATTATATAGAAAACGACTAATAAAAAATATCATCAACCTATTAAAGTTCTGTATAGAAAACTGCATACAGTATAATAAAAAATTCGCTGTCTATATGTGAATGCATCAATAATAACAATCCAATAATGTAATTCTGTTTTACAGTACAGGATATTCTGTATATTAAGTACAAATTAGACTACAATATAGCAGAATATAGTTTTTATATGTGTGAAAACATGGACTCAAAGTATATTTAATGTCACTGACAAGTGGATTCCTTTTTTTGTCTGATGAAATGAGTATTAACTTTCACAAATTTTAATATAAACTTCAACTGAAAGTTAAAGGTTCAGTGTATATGATTTTGTGGCCTCTAGCAGGGAAATTGTAGATTACAACAATCCCCCTTTAAAGGCCGGCGCATGCTTCTGCGTTTTCAGGGGCCCGCAAGCGTAAGAGACCTTGCGAGCCCCTTACGTGCTTACGTATCCCTTCTTATCTGCTTACGTGCGTCGCCCAATTTTTCTAACTACACGGCAAAGCTCCGCAAGCCTCACGCAGCCCGCAACGCTGTGAATGGTCTGCTAACTACATCCTTTCCGGAGTCACATTTCCGGTTTCATGCCCCATAATACCAGCAGAAACCACGGAAGATTTAGAAGAAAGAATATGGACCAAATAGAACAGTGTTTGGCAGAAGAGATCCGAAACTATGACCACTTGTATAACGGAAAATATGGGACACATTTGTATGAGGAGCAGCAGTGGCGATGTAAATAAACAGTTGACGACGACTGCCACACACAAAGAAGACTTCTCTAAGGTCGTCTTCGACAAAAAACATTACTCCGCCTAGTGTTCTGGAGGTGAATTGCTTTGCAACAAGCGCAACTCTTGGGGTTGTTGTGATCGTCAACACCACTTACCCAGTTGGGGCATAAAGAGAGAGATTAGAGTTACTAGATAGAATCACTTTCTATCTCTACAAATTCATCCCCATAAATCCTACAGACTGGATGCTTCAACAGAAATCTATTCTCTTGCTTAAAACCTGCTGTCTACCTCTCTCTTGTGAGTCACCTGGCAATAACAATTAACTAAATCACACCCAATGTCACCTACTTTTATCCATTTGCTCGGTCTTTTTCCTCTGTATTAGAGTGTGATTCAGCAGTCCAATGCAGCTAAACGCGTGCACCCTGTCAGGCATGCCGACTGGGTGCAGCCCACTGACCCGTGACCACCCCTTTAGCCTCCGTAGCCTTCAGGAGACTCTGACGCAATCAAGCAGAAAGCTCAAACAAATAGCCTTAGATAGAATTTAAATATCTGGAATTAAATTATGTAGAGTAAGTAGGCACCTCAAACTGGACCCATCCTCTTATCAGCTCCTTACAATAATGGTGCAGTGTATTGCAGCTGCAGCATTCACTCTGCTACAGTAGCATCTGTAACAGACAAAGCTTACAGATGTGGCCCACCACTTCATTTCCTCTTCACCTTTAATTTGCTCAACAGAAAATGTTTTATTAAGTGCATTAAAAAAAATTGCTGTGGGACCAAACGGGTCCTTTTCAAATGATTGTATAATTACTGTCAAAGCAGGGACACTGGGAGCAGTCATTCTGTTTACCTGAAGTCATTTAAGTCTTAATATACTGACAGCCACATTGTCATTCTAGGTGTGAGTGAGTTTCAAGTGTCATTCAACTCAACACCGTTTCTCATGAGTGAGGATTTTGCATAGATTATAGATCTTAAATTTTTATATCAAAACTAATCAAAACAGATTTTCTTTCACTTTCATCTGTGTAACTTGGACTGGTTTTAAACATGAATCCTGTGTGTGTGTGTGTGTGTGTGTGTGTGTGTGTGTGTGTGTGTGTGTGTGTGTGTGTGTGTGTGTGTGTGTGTGTGTGTGTGTGTGTGTGTGCCTGTATAGAGCGGTCATCAGAGGTCGAGTGATGTCAGTGTCAGTGCTCTCCCTCCTTGCTGACCCTGTCATGGTGACTGCCATCTTAAGCGTCTACATCCCAGAGATGCGTCTACATCCCAGAGATGCTGCCCACCCACCCACACACACACACACACACAAGGATCTGACATCTTCAAGTGCAGGGGCAACAGCACTGTCAGTCTCAAGGGCGAGGCCAACAGCATGGGTAACTTCAAGTGTCTCCCTGAGTCACCATCCTCCCTCACCTCCCCTGAACCCCCTCCTCCTCCCAGCAGGCGGGGGCAGAGCCTCTATTGCTTAGTGGATGTATCTGATGATCTATTTAGAGTAATTAATCCCTGCTGCTTTTTCCTTGAAAAAAGCTACAGAAGCAGTTTTTTCACTTTCCAAACTATGCATTGAGGTGTTATGATATCAAAGCTACGCTTCTTTCCCACAGGGGGCTAGGGTCCCACTAAAAGTCATTAATGTGCATTTACAATTAGTATTTTCTCACATTTTTACCTCATGCACTCATGCTTCCATTTCTACTCCATTTCAGGTAAATATTGCACTTTTCACTCAATTTATATAATTGCTGTAGTTGCTAGTTAGTTTGAAGATGTTGACCTTCTAACCACATTGAAAAAATAAATGTTAAAAGTAAACATACTGAACTGTATAAAATTAGTCATCAATAGATAGATAGGTAGATAGATAGATAGATAGATTACTTTATTCATCCCCGAAGGGAAATTAAGTCGTCATAGCAGCCGGTATATTTGAATACAATAAAATACAATACAATAGAATAAAATTAAAAAAAATAGCTCTACTTTGATTAGCTGTGCCACATGCTCACAGAGCAATAACTTCTTCTTCAGTCTTTCAACTTGTCATATTTGACATTCATTTTGCTGATAAGTTTTTACTTAAGATTGTGAATGGATAATATTTCCTTGTAATGGAATATTTATACATTGAGGCTATCCAGGTACTGCCACCACTGTTATTGGTCATTAACAGAAATCTGTTTAAAATCCCCTTGTTGAAATAGGGTTAGGGTTAGGGTTAGGGTAAGGGTTTTCACAAGGTTAAATGAATGCTGTGCAAAATTGCACTGCTTGCTGGTGTGACCTGTGCTAATTCTGCAAGAGCTAAAGGCAACACTGGCATTCATTAGTGCTTCTAGAATCTGGTCTGTTCTCTCTGAAATGTTGCACGTCATAAATGATGTTGCATTTTATTTCAGGCAAATATAGTGGAAAACAAGGACTTCTAGCATCAAATTCACTTGCATCAACATCCTTTTTGTTTCTGAGTGACTGATCTGATGAGCAATTTCATTGTGAACAGGGAGCCGGCACAAAGGAAGATATCATCTGTTCTGCAGCAGTGAGGCTGTGGTGTCAAACCTCTGTTTCTTTGAGAGGTTCATCAAGCGTCAGCGAGCACCCAACAGACACATCAATCAGATCTCTGTTGTCCTATGTAGATACCACCTGCTTATTCTCAACATTAATGCTCCCGTCCTCCACGTTTAAAACTGTTTCATTCTACAGCAACAACAAAAACCTGTGCTTGTGTATCCCTGTGTGTGTGCGAGCAGGTGAGTGTGTGAGGACTCTCTGGTGGAGATAATACAGTCTAATAAAGGATTGCACCATTCTATATTTAAGCTCTTATTTCATCTCACATCTATTAGCTGACAGGCAGGCAGGACTCAACCACCAACTCCACCGCACTGCAGAGCGAGTGTGTGTGTGCGTGCAGACGTGCTCGTGTTTTGAGGGTGATGTATTGAGCCAATCACTGAGTGACATCTCATACATCACTTTTATTGCAGTGGTTTGGCCCTAACCCTCGTCCTTTGCTGTGTTGCTCAATCTTTCCCTCTTTCCATTTTAGGCACAGGCGGCAGAGAAGAAGATAAATAATAAAGTTTTCATGAGACCTTCACATTCTCCAAGACAAAGAGGGCTTGTCAGTGCACTGAGAGATAGTGTTTATCCCCTGTGACAAGATTTACTGTGTCAAACTATACAACTCCAGCTGCCATTAGCCTCCTGACCCCTTGTATCTGTCTACAGGTGGTGGCATTACTTTTCTTTTCGGGCCAGCGTTTTGAGCGAGCTCCATGCAGATCGTGCCATTTATAGTCGAGATGAAAGCCATAAATAATCACACTTGGGATCAGCTGGCTTGCCTCTCGCTGCAGAATACAAAGTGCTCCTTTCACCTTCTCACCATATTGTTTAAAGTAAACATTTGAATCGAGAACAATAAATGCATCCTTTACTTTCAGAGTGCCGCGCTTTCTCATTCAGCCCCATATCCGAAGCATTATAAAATCCCAATAATGAGTTTTGATGGACTGCTTCTGTCTGGCCAGCCCACATCATTTGGCTCATTCTACGCAGCCTTTATGATGCTAAATAAACAGCCACAAGACTTCTTTGTTGTTGCTAATGTCACTGAATAAAAGCAGCATTTCAAAGCTAATTGTGCTCTCTCATCTTCTCACATAATTGTTTTTATCTCAACAAAATCTGTCTTGGCTTGCGGTTCTGCTATTTGGCACAGTTTGGTACTGATATGAATTCCTCTGAATCAAATCTCGCTCCGCTGAGTTGGCCCATATGACATAACTTGGCTGGGTATGTAGATTGTTCAATAATAATTCATTGAGGAGTCTTTTTCTGGTACATGATCCCACTAAGCTCTAATTAACACAAAGGCTCAGTCTCCTTTTGGGTGATCACAAACAGCAGGCAATAAATCCCTCTAACTAAAGTCCAGATGTATTTCTTCCACGTAGGTTAATTCTTTGTTCCGTCATATAATTAGGGCTCAAGGACTGACAGGCACTAAAAGACGTGAGGTCCTATTGAAATTGTAAGGATTCTTTTTTTTCAGGCAAATGAATTGGCTTTTTGAGTGCTTTAACATGCTAAAATTCTCACCAAAATTTGCAGAAAATTAAAAAGTGCTGAAAATGTACGTATTCTGGAGGAATTTTTGACGGGCGTCGCAAAATGGCTCAACGGTGCCCCTCGAGACCTCCGGAACAGCATAGTTTTCTCAGCGGGAAAAGCTGTATTTCTGTGTCACATCCGAGTTCTGTACTGGACTGGGTACCTGGAGTTAACCTGCAAACATTCAGTGTATCAGGTCAATTTACATATTCATGTTGAATAATAGTTAATGGTAAAAATGAACTAAGTGTGGCTAAGCTGTGGGTAAAACAAACTTGAGACACACTAATTGATTCACGACGATATGTGAACTCCAATTGTTGACTTGTGATGTATTTAAATATAGAAACTAACAAACAAAACCAACACTGTCGTAATATATTAGAATCATGAATCATTTATTTATATTGAGAAAAATACACACAGGTAAATGTTATACATATACTATTGTATTATATTATTATATACAATTTTAACATTATTGGTTAGAGGTGGGCATTGAGGGGTTTGTTTTGGGGAGTAGGAAAGGGGTGAGAGGGTAGGGAGTGTAGGAGGGGAGGAGTAAGGAGTTGGTGGGTTAAGAAGGGATGACGGGTATGAGGTTTCAGGGCAACCGTCTTCTCATTCCTCTTCTCTTTGGAGGATAATCTGTCTCCTGTGGACCACCTTCCTGTGGGAATTTCTCGGAGGTCGGCAGCGGGATGAGGACCAGAAGGAGGCAATAGCAGTGGAATCATTGATGTGGTAGCTTCTCCCGGATCCATGGTGGGAGTACCTCCGACAGGGAAGGCGAGCGATGTCCGGGAAGTGGTGTAGCACCGGCTGGGGGGCGGACCGGAGGAACCGAAATTGGAGGAGCTCCGCTTTCATGTATTGGATCATGGTTGACGCTGGTTTCATTAGGAAGGACAGGACAGTCCAGAAGAGCACAAAGCTCACAGCGAGTCTGAAGATCCACACGATGAATGGGCAGATGTTACGTACACCGAACAGCAGGAGCAGTGGCCAGGTTAGAAGAAGCCAGCACGCTACAGGTACGTTTGAACAGACTAGAACAGGATACTGTCAACCCGACCGTATTGACAGTAGGATCAGGATAAAATCAAATAAAACCACGTTCGCCGAGAGTAGATGGTCTGCTGCAAACTGTGCAGATAATCATAAAATCATCAAAAACAACCGGAGAGCAGCGCCAGCGTTCACTCAGCGGCCATGGAGGAGGTACACAACACCTGGTTAGTGATACTTCTGGATCAGCTCCCTGATCTTTGTTTCGGTCAAGATGAGCTCATCCTTCTTTTTCAGCTCTTCTTCAAGCCTCCTCTGTTCGGTCTGGAGCAGGTTGACTTGCTTCTTCAGATCCTCCACCTCTGTGTTCCAGTTTGTTTCAGGTTGAGCCGACTCCTGGTGCAGACGGGTCTCCAGAGTCTCACATTTGGCCTGATACTCAGTGAGCTGGACCAGGACATCCAAGAAGGCCCTGAAGCGACCACGCCGTTTCTTGGACTCTTTACGTAAGAGTTCATCTCTGACTCTCAGCTGCTCCTGGAGCTGCTCGACCTGCAGTTCATCTTGGTCCTCCACCTTCACTGTCTCCAGCTGCTCCACCTTTCTCCTCCACCTCCTCTCTCCGCTGTCCGGCTCGGACACGAGGCACAACTTGGTAGAAGCTTGTCTTTTCCTGATTTCCTTTTTCACCAGCTCCTCCTTATGTTTGACTTCATACTGGAGCTTTGTGTGTTCACCTTTAAGTTTGTGAACTTGCTCCTTCAGAGTCTCATTTTCTTTGTCGATGGCCTCCACCTTACTGCTGCTCACTCCCTCAGTTTGAGTAATCTCCTGCCGCAGCCTTGCCTCCTGTGTCTCTGCCTGACTTTTGTTCACCTCCTTTTCTTTGACCGTGAGCATGACCAGGCTGTCAAGGTAGGCCTTGGTTAGAATAGGCCGTCTCTTTGTTTCGGTTACGATGAGCCTGTCCTTCTTTTTCAGCTCATCTTCAAGCCTTCCGTGTCCAGTCTTGAGAAGGTTGACTTGCTTCTTCAGATCCTCCACCTCTCTGCTCCAGCTTGTTTCAGGCTGAGCCGACTCCTGGTGCAGACGGGTCTCCAGAGTCTCCCATTTGGCCTGATACTCAGTGAGCTGGGCAAGGACGTCCATGTAGGCCCTGAAGCGAGCACGCCTTTTCTTGGTCTCTTTAAAGTTAGAGTTCATCTCTCACTTTCAGCTGCTCCTGGAGCTGCTCGACCTGCTCCTGCAGAGACAAGTTTCCCTCTTCGAGAACCTTATTCTGACCATTAGCTTGGAGGAGTTCGGTTCTGAGGCTCGAAAAACAACGTCTTGGTGCTGCATGGTCGAATAAGAACAGCACGTCAGTAACTTGGGCTCAAGTTTGGTTAAGGATTGTGAAGAGTTCAAAATGCTTCTGTTCTCTTCAGGATCGTGGATGCAACTGACGTTTGTCTGCAGCTGATGAGGTGCAACATTGTTTGCACTCCTTTGATCCTTTGATCTATAGCATCACGCTTGTTTTTTTCAACTGTTTTTATTTGAATTTTCCAATGACATCACATACAATGGTCATAAACAGTGACTGATACAGCAGGAGTGTACAGTAGTATGCCAGTAATATCCTAGACCCATGCCCCCAACAACCCACCCAAAACACAAGAGCTCAGGTCGGGTCCTCACAGGGACAAACAACACTCCAACAGACGTTCACAAACACACACACACACACACTTACTGAACAACTGCTGCCGAGCAGCACAATACAGGACAGGAAATAAAGTTAAATAAAAAATAAAGAAGGGGGGATAATACTAATTACGTATGTATGTATATTGAATAAATGGATAAGTAGATGGGGGAGGGAGTGGGATAAGGGGTGCGCAGCTACCACAGTAGTGCAGGAGTGTGGGGTGTAGTAGGAGTGAGTGAGAGGCTTCTTCCAAATCCCGAGACAGATTAAGGGCGTAAAACAAGCCAAGGAAAGGGCTCCATGTATCTTGGAATACCTTGGAAGATCTTGAAAGTGATAATCTAAGTTTTTGGAATTTTAAAATACAGAGAACTTCCTTAATCCAGCAGTCGTTTGTGGGCGGACAGGTGAGCTGCCAATTGAGCATGATCAGTAGAATTACACTTTTAACTGTGCTTTGAAAATGAAATACATGATAAACACACTTTAAACAGCAAGAGAAATTAACGTTTTTATCCGAGTTGTTTGTTGCACATATTTAAGTACCTCAAAATGTAGCCAACTCTATCTATCTATCTATCTTTCTATCTATCTATCCAAATATCTGCATATTCACTATTTTTGCACAGAATTGTCAGCGTGAAAAGCTCTCACAATTTCAAAATGCAGTTAAAACAGTGTATTTGAGTGTATTTCTGTGTCACATCCGAGTTCTGCACTGGACTGGGTACCTGGAGTTAACCTGCAAACATTCAGTGTAACAGGTCAATTTACATATTCATGTTAATTACTAGTTAATGGTAAAAATGAACTAGGTGTGGCTCAGCTGTGGGTAACACAAACTTGAGAATGATTTTTGTAGGGCAGATTAAAAAACAGAAGTAAAATCCTCTGGGAGTCAGTTGTATCTTCTCATTGAGTTTGGTGTAAAAGACACATTAATGATATTTAATGTTGTTCCTCTCGGTTGGCAGAGTGAAGCATGTTGTCCCAGTGCTCCTTAAGAGCATGAAGACTCCACTCATCACCACAATGATTCACACATTAATGGATTCACGACGATATGTAAACTCCAATTGTTGACTTGTGATGTATTTAAATATAGAAACTAACAAACAAAACCAACACTGTGGTAATATATTAGAATCATGAATAATTTATTTATATTGAGAAAAATACACACAGGTAAATGTTATACATATACTATTGTATTATATTATTCTATACAATTTTAACATTATTGGTTAGAGGTTGACATTGAGGGGTTTGTTTTGGGGAGTAGGAAAGGGGTGAGGGGTGAGAGGGTAGGCAGTGTAGGAGGGGAGGAGTAAGGAGTTGGTGGGTTAAGAAGGAATGACAGGTATGAAGTTTCAGGGCAAACGTCTTCTCATTCCTTTGGAGGATAATCTGTCTCCTGTTTCAGGAGTTCATCTTGGTCCTCCACCTTCACTGTTTCCATCTGCTCCACCTTTCTCCTCCGCTTCCTCTTTACGCTGTCCAGCTCGGAGGCGAGGCACGACTTGGTAGAAGCTTGTCTTTTCCTGTTTTTCTTTTTCAGCAGATCCTCCTCATGTTTGACTTCGTCCTGGAGCTTTGTGTGTTGACCTTTAAGTTTGTGAACTTGCTCCTTCAGGGTCTCATTTTCTTTGTCGACGGCCTCCACCTTACTGCTGCTCACTCCCTCAGTTTGAGTCATCTCCTGCAGCAGCCTTGCCTCCTGTGTCTTTGCCTGACTTTTGTTCACCTCCTTTTCTTTGACCGTGAGCATGGCCAGGCTGTAAAGGTAGGCTTTGGTTAGAATATAATGTCTCTTTGTTTCGGTCAAGATGAGCTCATCCTTCTTTTTCAGCTCATTTTCAAGCCTCCTCTGTTCGGTCTTGAGCAGGTTGACTTGCTTCTTCAGATCCTCCACCTCTCTGCTCCAGCTTGTTTCAGGCTGAGCCGACTCCTGGTGCAGACGGGTCTCCAGAGTCTCCCATTTGGCCTGATACTCAGTAAGCTGGGCAAGGACGTCCATGTAGGCCCTGAAGTGAGCACGCTTTTTCTTGGTCTCTTTACGTAAGAGTTCATCTCTCACTTTCAGCTGCTCCTGGAGCTGCTCGACCTGCCCCTGCAGAGACGAGTTTCCCTCTTCGAGAACCTTATTCTGACCATTAGCTCGGAGGAGTTCGGCTCTGAGGCTCGAAACAACGTTTTGGTGCTGCATGGTCGAATAAGAACAGCACGTCAGTAACTTGGGCTCAAGTTTGGTTGAGGACTGTGGAGAGTTCAAAATGCTTCTGTTCTCTTCAGGATCAGGGATGCAACTGACGTTTGTCTGCAGCTGATGAGGTGCAACATTGTTTGCACTCCTTTGATCCTTTGATCTATAGCATCATACTTGTTTTTTTTCAACTGTTTTTATTTGAATTTTCCAATGACATCACATACAATGGTCATAGACAGTGACTGATACAGCAGGAGTGTACAGTAGTATGCCAGTAATATCCTAGACCCATGCCCCCAACAACCCACCCAAAACACAAGAGCTCAGGGTGGGTCTTGACGGGAACAAGCAACACTCCAACAGACGTTCACAAACACACACACACACACACTTACTGAACAACTGCTGCCAAGCAGCACAATAAAGACAGAAAATTAAATAAAAAATAAAGAAGGGGGGGATAATACTGATTACATATGTATGTATATTGAATAAATGGATAAGTACATGGGTAAGGGAGTTTGATTAAGGGGTGCGCAGCTACCACAGTAGTGCAGGAGTGTGGGGTGTAGTAGGATGTGAGTGAGAGGCTCCTAACAAGTCCCGAGACAGATTAAGGGCGTAAAACAAGTCAAGGAAAGGGCTCCATGTATCTTGGAATACCTTGGAAGATCTTGAAAGTGACAATCTAAGTTTTTGGAGTTTTAAATTACAGAGAACTGTCTTAATCAAGCGGTCGTATCTATCTATCTATCTATCTATCTATCTATCTTTCTATCTATCTTTCTATCTATCTATCTATCAGCATATTCATTATTTTTGCACTGAATTCTTAGCGGGAAAAGCTCTCACAATTTCACAATGCAGTTAAAACTGTGTATTTGAGTGTATTTCTGTGTCACATCCGAGTTCTGCACTGGACTGGGTACCTGGAGTTAACCTGCAAACATTCAGTGTAACAGGTCAATTTACATATTCATGTTAATTAATAGTAATAGTTACCAATAGTAATGGCAAAAATGAACTAGGTGTGGCTCAGCTGTGGGTAACACAAACTTGAGAATGATTTTTGTCAGGCAGATTAAAAAACAGAAGGAAAATCCTCTGGGAGTCAGTCGTATCTTCTCATTGCGTTTAGTGTAAAAGACACATTAATGATATTTAATGTTGTTCCTCTCGGTTGGCAGAGTGAAGAGTGTTGTCCCAGTGCTCCTTAAGAGCATGAAGACTCCACTCATCACCACAATGATTCACACACTAATTGATTCACGACGATATGTGAACTCCAATTGTCGACTTGTGATGTATTAAAATATAGAAACTAATAAACAAAACAAACACTTAAGTAATATATTAGAATCATGAATCATTTATTTTATTCAGAAAAACAAACACAGGTAAATGTTATACATATATTATTGTATTATATTATTATATACAATTTTAACATTATGGTTAGAGGTTGACATTGAGGGGTTTGTTTTGGGGAGTAGGAAAGGGGTGAGGGGTGAGAGGGTAGGGAGTGTAGGAGGGGAGGAGTAAGGAGTTGGTGGGTTAAGAAGGGATGACGGGTATGAAGTTTCAGGGCAAACGTCTTCTCATTCCTTTGGAGGATAATCTGTCTCCTGTTTCAGGAGTTCATCTTGGTCCTCCACCTTCACTGTCTCCATCTGCTCCACCTTTCTCCTCCGCTTCCTCTTTACGCTGTCCAGCTCGGACGCGAGGCACGACTTGGTAGAAGCTTGTCTTTTCCTGTTTTTCTTTTTCACCAGATCCTCCTTATGTTTGACTTCGTCCTGGAGCTTTGTGTGTTCACCTTTAAGTTTGTGAACTTGCTCCTTCAGGGTTTCATTTTCTTTGTCGACAGCCTCCAACTTACTGCTGCTCACTCCCTCAGTTTGAGTAATCTCCTGCAGCAGCCTTGCCTCCTGTGTCTCTGCCCGACTTTTGTTCACCTCCTTTTCTTTGACCGTGAGCATGGCCAGGCTGTCAAGGTAGGCCTTGGTTAGAATATAATGTCTCTTTATTTCGGTCAAGATGAGCTCATCCTTCTTTTTCAGCTCATCTTCAAGCCTCCTCTGTTCGGTCTTGAGCAGGTTGACTTGCTTCTTCAGATCATCCACCTCTGTGCTCCAGTTTGTTTCAGGTTGAGCCGACTCCTGGTGCAGACGGGTCTCCAGAGTCTCACATTTGGCCTGATACTCAGTGAGCTGGGCCAGGACGTCCACGTCCCTGAAGCGACCACGCCGTTTCTTGGACTCTTTACGTAAGAGTTCATCTCTGACTCTCACCTGCTCCTGGAGCTGCTCAACCTGCAGTTCATCTTGGTTCTCCTCCTCTGTCACTGTCTCCAGCTGCTCCACCTTTCTCCTCCAACTCCTCTCTCCGCCCTCCGGCTCGGACGCGAGGCACGACTTGGTAGAAGCTTGTCTTTTCCTGATTTCCTTTTTCACCAGTCTTATTTTCTTTGTCGACGGCCTCCACCTTACTGCTGCTCACTCCCTCAGTTTGAGTCATCTCCTGCCGCAGCCTTGCCCCCTGTGTCTCTGCCTGACTTTTGTTCACCTCCTTTTCTTTGACCGTGAGCATGGCCAGGCTGTCAAGGTAGGCAGTGGTTAGAATAGGCCGTCTCTTTGTTTCGGTTACGATGAGCCTGTCCTTCTTTTTCAGCTCATCCCCCGGTCGATCTTGAGCAGGTTGACTTGCTTCTTTAGATCCTCCACCTATCTGCTCCAGCTTGTTTCAGGCTGAGCTGACTCCTGGTTTAATTCTGGTATTTGAATTCCGAATACCAACTGAGGGATTCAATTTTGTCAATAGTCAGTATCTTAATTTTTTCAGTGTCTGCCCCGAAAGGGGTCTTTGACTGTCCAGTCAACTACTGGTTTTATCCCATTTTAGTCCAAACCTGTAATCCAACAGTTTGTTGAAGAAATATCAACCAGAGTTCTGTCTCTGTAGTTTGCTGTAGTGTGTCGTTGCGTGTTCGTTTATCCTATATATGAGAAGAGCCAGTCTCGTTTGGTTCAATCAAGTATTTATTAAGAAGCAATGAAAAGGGATGAAAAGTTACAGCAAAGCAATGGGCACCCAAAGTACAACCCCGGCACTCTAGCAGCACCGGACAGTCACGAGTCGCATCAAATAGACGGCATCTGTCATATTTTATAAAAGTAGGTATAATTTCATTGGTCAACAATGAAGGGGAGTCAAGACTTGGTTTTTCCTCAATGGTGCGCAGGCCTAGTCCACCCTCTTGGCATTGGAATAAGGATATGACGAGCAGCCGCTCCCAATATCACTCCTCCTTTTGTAGTTGCTTGCCAAGATCTTCAGTTCATGACAGTATAGTTAGACAGTAAAGGTACAAACTAGCCTTGACTCGGCTGATGCCTTGTGGGTCAATGTGGTGTTCATTGGAGTTAAGAATATTGTGTTCCTGCTCTATCGGCTGTATGTTCTGTTTGTGTAAAGATTTGAATCCTCCCATCCAAAATAACGCTTTTTTGACTTCCCTCCAGAACCTGGGGCAGCTGGTTGAACTCTGTGTGATGCTGAATAAATCTTAGGGAGTTATGCTTTAATATAAAAAGTTAGAAATGAGAACAAGTTAAAGTACAGTGTATTGTATGCCACAGATTCACAGTTCTTATCAAACCTTTTATCAAAACAGGTGTGAGACTGTACAGCGATGTGACGCACACACATTCTAACTAACTTCAAGATTACCACTAAGCAGCAACGGTTATTATAAGTTATGTGTGAGGGCCATATACCTGGCCCAAACTTCTCCTGCCCCCACCTTCCTTTCCTTTTTTTAGAGTTCAGTTCTATTGCCATCTTCACAGACTCAAGGCTCTAGTATGCTTCTACGTATCCGTTTCTCGGAGAGGGTTGCACGGAGAGCGGAGAGTCTTTTTGATTTTTACTTCTCCGACGACTGTACGTTGAAAACCATTTACCGCCAAACCCATAGGTGGCGCAACGGAAGACAAGCTCAGAGAAGCCTACCCCATTTCTGGGAAGAAGAAGTCCACGTGTGTCTGTTTACCTCTGTCGCCTGGCCTCCCACACACTGAACCATGGCAACTAACAGAACTAAATAAAGTGACACCCAGCGGGTCAAAATGCTGATGTTGTGGCGTGCACTCATGGGTGTGTCCTCTCACCCAGTGGGTTGATGGGTAATCTAAAGTCTGTAGCTATATATACTTCCCGTATGGGGAACATGTGCTGGTTCTTCCTGACTACTGAATAAACAACAGTAAGCAGTACCTGCGTCTCTGCCTTTCCTTGTCCTGCCACAATGTTATCGTTTCTTAGCGCAGCGGTTCCCCGGTCTTGTTTCCGAACTGTGTTGCTAATTCTACAGCTTGAAGCTCCGTGTAGCTTGAAGCTAGACAGAGATAGCTAGCTCCCCTCCCTGCTAGCTTCAACCCCAGCTTCCACACACAGTCAGCAGGGACTCCCGACACTAACTACTACCCAGTGTTTGCTTCTAACCTGACGGTATTATAGAAACAGTGTCATGATAGAAGTGGAATTAAAGTCGTGAATGCGGGTTTTTGCACTGTTACCACCGCAGTTAGCATGGTGGCTAGCCCGCTAGCCTAGCCCGCTAGCACCATTTTGAAAGCTCGTTATAACCGTATGTGACCGTGCACACACGCCGTCAGTGCTCTAACGAGCCACCGGTAGCCGGACAACTCCGCTGGCTTAACACACACGTCACATTAATCGTAGAATCGTAGTTGTGTTTGGGTTTATAGTCAAGCAGGAAGTTTAAGGTCCGGAAATGTGAAATCCAGAAATGACGTCGTAGGGAAATGATGTCGTTCGCGGACCAATCACAGCCAAGGTCTGTCCGTGGGGTCTCCGAAATAAAGACGGACAGTTAGAAAAATCAGAGGTGCACGAAAAGCTGTCCGAGGTGCTCGGAGAGGGGGTTCCACGGCGGATAGGGCGGTCTTATCTGTCCCTTTTAAAAAAGACGGACAAGCATAAATTGGCCTTCACACACAGACAAGCTAAAATTTTAAAATCCCAACAAGTGTTGTAAGTTTTGTTTGTATTCCAGAGTAAATTAACCCTGCTTTACAGAAGGGATCTGAAACCAAAGTCCGACCCAGAGTGAAGGACAGTGGGACAGTTATACAGCAGGGGGAGGGTGACTGTATGCAAATATAGCTGTGATCAAAGGGTACAGACAGTCTGATTTACATTCAAAGAGCTTCAGGAGTCAACTTAGAGGAAGGCAGGAAGGGGCCTCCAGGGTAAGGTGTGAGGAGTTCACAAAGAAAAGGGGATGAAGAAAGGGGCACTATAGTCACCCTGGTCTACGAGAACAATGGACTGGACAGCCTTCAACACCAATCAACACAAACGTGGTATCTGTCTGTGGACAAGTGGGGGCTCACAACCCAAAAGAACATACTCAACTTTTTTCATGAAAAATTTAGATTTTTCTGAAAATTTTAAGAAATAATGATTGGAAACATGATTGATTGGTTTCTGGTGTGCCGCAGTGCACACAAAGCTGCCAACCTTTGAGGGCTCAGGAGACCAGTAGTGGCAAACAGAGGAGGCAGGTATCACGGATGGGGCTGTAAAAAAAACTGACATTGGCATACAAGGATTATTTTGCTGATATCTGTAAGAAAAAGAGAACAGTCTGCAGCTCAAAAATGAATGACCAACCAGGACCACATCCACTTTCATCCATCAAGAAACTTGCTTGAGATCCTTTAAATTTTTCATTAGGATTGTCTTGCTTTGATTTCCCCCACAACAAAGCTCAGGAACGCTGAGTTGTTTGGTGGCTGCCTCTCCAAAGTGCTCAGCAGTAAATCTGGAATCTTTGGGCTCCATTGCTGCCAGTGAATAAAGACCTACGAGTTAAAGATGACAGCACACGATAAAACAAAGATAAAATATCACTACAAGGTTTATAGGCTGTTTTTCATATAGCTGTGGTCAATGTGGAACCTCCATCACAGCATACATTTGATACATTTAAAGGAAAGCCAAGTTTGGCTGCATAAGCATGTGTGACTGGTGTTGTATGTGCTGATAAACATTCTAATAAGTCTCTTTGTCACAAGGACTTCTGGTTTTATCTAATCAGCAATGAGACGTAAGGCATGCGGAACACATCCAAAATTGCTTAGCGCCGCTTTAGGTGAACATGCATCTTGTCAAACAAGCAGCCAGCCACACACCATCTCAAACACACCTACCTGGCATGGCGAGTCATCTCTTCACAGTTGGTTTCACTTCAATTTAGTGCTATGCCAGCAGGAACACCCGCACATCTACACGAAACACCCAATCGAACAAGCCAAACTGGCAGGCCTCATTGGAGATAGACAGCACTTCAGTTGTTAAACAAGCACGGAGAACACTTATACATGACTGGGCTCTCATTGCAGCAAATCCAAAGCATTATTTCTTAGCAGCATTACAGTATGTGATTTGGTCAAACTACTCGTAGCACAGGGGACTGAGCAGTGTGTGTGTGTGTGTGTGTGTGTCTGAGTGTAAAATATCTGGAGAAAATCTGCCACATAATCCACAACATGGAACCATAAATCCACAGTTTAACATAAAAAAATTTGTTCTTTTTCCATCTGACCTCAAACTAACATCGAAAAATGACAGAATGACATGGCAGAACAGCAGGAAGCTAGCTCGCAATTCAAAACAATTTCGGCGCAAAAGCTCATTTATTTTAAGCCTCCTAGAATTTATTCCATAACTTGTTTGTTTTGTTTTACCTTAAAATGACCAATTACTGTTATAGCTGTTGTGTTATGGCTCAAAGATTATTTCCCTATAAAAAAAACAACAGAAAAGTTAAAATCACATGCATTACATTTTTTTTATTTTGGTCCATCATAAAACAAAATAACTAAATAGTGTTGTCTCTGGTACAGTGTGTCTCTGTGTGTATGTGTTTGTGTGATATACACTTTCTTGTTATCTCTCCTGGTGTGGCAACATTTACCATCAGCTCTGCAGGCAATTATTGCACCACAGATGTAATGCAGGCAAAATAGGAATGTGTTTTAGGCCCTATTCAGACATGATATTAACATCTGTTCTGAATGTGTCTCTGTTGACCAAATGCAAATAAACTTGTGCATGACCAAATTATTTTATGCACTGACATATCTGTTGTTAATGTGTGTGTGTCAGAGAGAGAGAGAGTTGCTGAGAGTGAGAGATCAAGAAGGAGAGCGGAGTCAGCAGTAGCTGAATCAATGTGCTGGAACGAAAAATTTTAACAATTTTTAAAAAAATGCAAATCCTTTAATGGTTGTCAATATTGTGACCACAAAATTCACACAAATTCACACATTGACCGACAGAAACGTAAAATATGTTTGATTCATTGTGAAACTGTAGTGATTCAGCTGAGTAGGCCTTCAATGTGGTCTAAGACACGGTTGTCAGTTCACACAGTGAAAAGAATGTGGCCATATGCCCAGACCACCTCCAAATGTTGTCTATACGATTGAATCTTAAGACGCATTTGGGTGCATTTACACGTGTGTATTGTGAGGATTTCAATATTTTAACTATAGGTTGTGTCTGACAGAATTCTAAACAAATAAAGATAGAAGCATTTCAAATTATATTTGTACTCTTAACAATAAAGATAGGAGTAGTTTTGGCTAGATATTATGCCTTCATACAAATTATTTTAATAACTGTTGCTGCTGAGTGTTAATAATGAATCTTTCACTTGTTCTCATTTCTAACTTTTGTATTAAAGCGTAATTCCCTTAGATTTATTCAACATCATATAGATTTCGAGCAGCTGTCTGATAAGTTCTGGAGGCCGGACAGAGTGACTTTGTTGACTTAATTTTGTGACATTGTTTGGTTTCGAGGATTCGAATGTTTACACAGTCAGGATTGTTTTGATATAGTAGAAAACATAATATTCTTTGCTCTACTGGACAACAGTTTTGCCCCTCATGGCATCTGCTGGGTCAAGGCCTTTCATGAAGTGAACAGGTTGCCGAGCAACTATAGCGTCATTGGGAATGGCTCCCTGTTCACTTCCGTATTCAAATGCCAGGAGGATGGCCTGCGCCTGGGCACTTCCGAGGAGGAGGAACAAAGATCTACTGTTATAAAATGGACAGGCGCCGGATGTTTGTGGCGCTCTGATACGACTCGAGACTGCCCATTGCTTTGCTGATCCATAACCTGTTCATTGCTTCCTAAATAAATATTTGATTGAAGTTCGGCTCATCTTCTCTTAAAGGATAAACGAACACGCTTGACAGTATAGAGCGATGCATTTATGATTTCATCAATCAGGACAGATGGTAATACCAGGTCTCAATTGTGTCTTTTTGTGTTAATTAGGTAATTTTCAAGGCGGTATAAGCTTTGATCAAAATGGTCAGACATTTGAAGAAGTCCATCCACAAGCTAATCCTTTGAGGGTCAAGGGGGGGGGCAGCATACACCCTGGGTAGTTTGAGAGTGTACCATCAGCACAAACCTAAGGGGGAAAAAAAATTTCTCTGGAGTTTCCATTTGAGAGAGCAGAGGAAAAGAAAGAGAGATGGGTGGACAGAGGAGAGGAGAGAAGGGTTGGGATATATGGAGAGGGTGGGGGAACAAGAGGAACAACAATGCAACCGAAAAGCTTTGAGGAAAATAAAATAAGAGAAGAACAAAAGACAGAGGAGACATGATTCATTGTTTACCCTGTTAAGCCTCTGGAATGTCCCATGGGTTTATCTCTTTTTTATTTTCATTTGATCCATGACAGCAGGACAGAACTGTAGAAAAAAGCCATTGCACTGCTGGATGCTCACAGTGGAAGTAAGTACCCACATAACTGAAAAATCAATTGCCACTCATGCACTTTATTGCAGTAGCTTTGTGAAGGTCTTTGAGCACAAAGAAATATCACAACTCTGTTGTCCTGTTCAGAGAGTATTTCAAACAAGAAATGTCTCTGTTTGAAAGGAACACTTTGGACTGTTACACAAACCCCATCCATTCAAATGAGATCACTGCTTTGTCACAGGAAGGGGCCTGTGCATGGGCCCAGCAAAAATACAAAAATAGTGACAGTTGCTTTGTGAGAAAAGGTGACTGAGGATGTTATTACTTATTAAATTCAACCTTGTTATAAACCACTCCAATTTGTCCTCACATTCATGAATCTGTGGAACCTGTGTCCCCAAACATACATTTACATTACATTTGACTTTTTTCACTAATTAAAACAAACAACGTCATTGTCATATGTGTGTAAGTGTTGGCGATAGATAGACACACATCAGAGCACCTATTGCATTGCAATGCTGAATAACTGTTTTATTCTGGCTGCTGCAGGTATTATCACTTTCACAACTGCAATTGTGCCACTAGTACAATGATTACTTATAATACGACCAATTAAGGCTGTGTCATATTATTAAATTAAGTATTTAGAGTTGTGTTTGCATGAACCAGTCAAAAATGAATGAACACGATGACAGCTACATGAACTGTCTTGATTCAGAACAGTTTTGCAAACTGTGACATTAAGAGTTACACTCAAGTGTAACCATAGCAGTATATATGGCTGTAGTGACTCCATGTAGCTGGGGAGCAGTCACACATAGAATGAAAACAAACTCCTAATTTCATCGTCTCAAAGCTAGAAATAGAGAACAGAAAAAAAAAGAAAACAATAAAAAAAACACCCACAGGCCTACTTGCAATATCATGTTGCCATGAGTGCAGGGGCCTGGCAACCAGACCAACTAGCTCATTCTCATTTCACTTTGGCAGATGGGTCTGGCGCCTTTCCATTCAGACTGATTTCCATCCATCTCAAGACCAATCATGTCAATCACAACTATTTATCTAAAATGGGGTTGGTTTGATAGAATGACCGTCAGAGTAGCGCGGCCACTGGAGCATTTTTGTTGTTTTGGTGTTCGTCTGTTGAGTTTGTTGTTGTGTCAGTATTAAATGAACCAGATGGTATATTTTCTCTAAAAAAGGAGAAAGAATTGCTCACGCAGCATGTTGATTTACTACATCACACATTTCATTGCACTGACAGATTATAGATCTATCCAAAAAAAATACTTTTAGTCCTTGAAAATTGACAATTCACAGAGGGGTTGCAGGTCCATTCACAAACGTGGACTTGTCTGACAATGGCTGATTGAGAGAGAGAGATTATAACATTCAGCCAATCCATTTTTGCATTGAGACAGTGAAACAAATAGTAGTCTTATGGCTGCATGAGTACTGTTGCAGTTTGTGTATTTTTACTTATCAATGTCACATCATAATTCCAGTCATTAATCTAAAATTTGACTCTCAGAAGGTAAACTAGCCACGGCATCCACTGCGACTACAAACGTCAACTGGCATTAGGGCTTGTGATAAGTTATCCTGCTGCTGCAAGTGCCACTGCTCTTCCTGCTTGTTTTAGTGTTGTTTAGCTCTTTTCAACAGGTCTTAACAACTACATCCATCAGGATTTCAGGTCTGCAGCAAACTTCGCTATTCCATTCTGTTCATGGGCAGAGTTGTGCCTGTTAGCCAAGTGAAAGTGGATACTTGCCCGGCAGAGCTGGAATATGGGCCAAATTCTGTTGTGAGGAACATGTGAAGAAAGTGTTAGACCAAAAATCTTCGTGTCATGCAGAGGCCCAGTCCGCTGCAGAGTTAGATATCGCTAATGAGCAAACACTTCCCAGATTTACATTTAAGACATTTAGCCCAGAACAACTTGAAGAGTGTGAGAAACAAGGGGTCTGGAGTCCTGATGGGAAGTGGGTCTCTAATGGTGCTGATATATTATTAACAGCTGGTAGTTAGAGGATACTGAACCATACACTGTTGAAGGGGGAAACTCTACCATTATGTTTAAGTCTTGTTATAAATAAGATGTGCTGGCCTGTTTTCATGTCATTGTATTTACATTAGTCTTGCACTCAATACTGTGAGGGGCATGATAAATTACTGGCATTGTTCTTTTGTGTGTACTCGTGGATTGACCATTCATAAGTCCTCTTTAAACATTGTTACAGTTGCTGGTAATAATTGTCTTTTTTGTAACGTGTCCTTGACTTTATTGACCTTGATGCATGACACTGGCAGGTTTTGTTAGCTGTAAGTAGCATAGCTGCTAACTGTTTACTTAATCTCCAGCAGACGTGGATTATGACTTGTACGTTAATAAACTAAACTTTGTATTTTATGAAAAGTACTTTGAATTGCTATATAATCTATAGTTTCTCATTTCTCAGTGAGGATTTCACCCTTGAGTGTTGGTGCCCTGCCTCTATTTGGAATACGTTCTTCATGGGTTTAGGGATTTTCTGTCGCATCCTGACTCTCCTAAGTGTACATTATCATGTTCAAACCACTGATCTACAGCTGCTTTCAGATATGCAGTGAACTCTGGATAATCTCCTGACATTCTTCGGGGGGGCTGTATGTGACAATGCAAATGTCCGAGTAAGAGGCTCTCCTGATGGTCCCCTAGTAGAAACTGTGAATAATGTCCTGATGAGGCCATGTGTGAACACAGCAGGAGAACCTCTGCACGATTTATCACAAGTGAGCAGCGCCGCCGCTCCCATAACGCGAACCTCGCGCTGTGCGTAGGGCACCAAGTCCTGAGGGGGCACCAAAAAATAAGCAACTGAAAAATCATCATAGTTATCGTAATTATGTAGCCGAACATTTGGTTGTATCATAGGTCCGGCCTCAGCCGACAAAGGACACGAGAGCGCACTCGTTTATTCTCCGTTCATTTTACAACTTCACTCATCACAGAGCCCACTTCCTTTAAAACACCCTTTCAAAATAAGAGTCACTACCAACAACCCGCTTAGAACAGGAAATACAAATCAACCCTCAACAATAACGTCATTAAATAAAATAGCTTACAAAACAGGCAGAACAAGACATATATTTAATTGCTCAAAAAAAAAGTTAAGATGGTACTCTGAAAGCACAGGTCCTGTCATTGAGTGTCCATCAGCAGGTGACAATGTAGAGACCTGTGTGCCCCCTCCAGCTGATCCTGCTCTTCGGCCGCCACAGGTTTAAGACGCGGATCATGTTGAAATAGTACGAAGAGGTCCATTTAAAATCCCATCAGATTTTAATTTTCTAAGGGGACTAGATGGCAGGGTGTTTCATTGTAGCCTACAATTCAAAACACTCTCAAATGGAGAGAAAATCACAAGAAGTTGGCTTGTTTACTCACAACAAAGCAAAGCTGTGAAGATTCTCAAAACTTGAATGTGTGTGTTTTAGCTGTTCTACATAGTGTATTTACAAAGTAAAGTAAAATTGTGTGAATTTTCTGCTTCTAAATCTTTGCTTTATTGAAGAAGATTGCTAACTTGTATACTTCTGCTTTTAAGTTTGTATTTATGGATTACTATTTCATTTCTACAAAGATTTTGCTTATCCCAATACTTGTGTGTATGAATGTTTTGGCTGTTCTGTGTACTGTGTTTACAAAGTAGATTTTCCTTTTTCGTTTTAAAAAAAGTTTAAACTGGCAGAAACAAACGTTGTTTTCTCGGGGGGGGGGGGGCATCATAAAGGAGTTATGCTTAGTGCACCAACATGGCTAGCAGCGGCACTGCAAGTGAGGGGGCGTTTGGATGACCTATCTAACACGCAGTAGACTGAAAAATCCAAAAAGCAACTCCATACATGTAGAAGACACAGATGAATATGTCATGAAAGCTTTCTCTGATCAGAGCTGAGGCCAATGTCGGTGTTCTGTAAAGAAAAAAACATGTGATCTCCAAAGCAGAATGAATACGTTACATCCTGCCTACTGCACCACTTCTGTTGTTGTTGTGAGCACGTCTGACAGGAGAATCTCCTGCTGTGGTGTTCCTGTGTGAAATATGAACTCTGGAGAAACTCCAGACCCAGTTCTGTGGACATTCTGTGGAGTTCATATCTGAAAACGGTCTGTATGTGCAAGTCAACAACACCGTGTGCAGTTTTTTCAAAAGTGATCATGTGACCACTTTTATCCAAAGACATATCGGTCCAAATGTGAGACAGCAGTGGAAGAGACAAAAGCACAGTGGCAGCTCTATAACCACGCCGTCCATGACAAAAGTGCCTGAGCTGGGTTTTAAGCTCTTAAAGCAATTAGTGCAGAGGACAGAGCCAGCTGAGACATTGATTACTGTTATTTATAAAGCTGACAGCACCCTGGTGGGAAGACAAAATCTACCCTCTCCATCTTTCCTCCAGTCCTCACCCCCTCTCTCTCCAAACACTTCACTTTTTCTCACAGTCCCCCCTTTCTCCTTTTCCTCCACAGTCCTTTCTTTTTCTCCTCCACCTCTCCTTGCTCTCAGTAGATTGCGACATCCCATCATATTTGCTTCCCCTACTCTCTTTCTGCTCCCCTTTCCGCTCACACATAGCTTTACTTTGTTGATGGAAAAAGAGGGAGAGGGAGGGAGGTAAGCTGAGCAGGAGAATTCCCTCATATACAAAGAAAAATGTATTCCTGCTCCTCTGGACGACAAGCCAATACTCCCATAGGTCTGGCCCTGGGGCCTGGCAGCACTCTGGGAATGGCATAAGACATAGCAGCAAACAACAGCAGCCCCTCAGAAAAGCTTGGACATTCTTTAGAGATTGTCTTGCATGCAGGTATGGCTGGATGAGTGTCACAGAGTGGGAATGGTGGCATGTGATCTATTCCCAGGCTCCGGAGCGGACAACAACAGGGGCATTATGGCCAGGCCCGGGCTCACCTGTCTGCATTTTGGAGGCAGAGGAGGTGGGTGCAGGTGTGACGGGACAGTGCAGGTGGAGATGTGAGTGTGTGTGTGGGGGGGGAGATGGAAAATAGTCAAAGAGGCAGGATTTGAAACCAGGATAGAAAATCTACAGCACTGGAAGAGTCCTGCTACACTGATCAGAAACATACCAGCAGTTTTAGTGAAAAATGTAACACTGAGATGACTTGAATGTGGTTGAAGGATAGGACTGGACTATGTGTTAGTCCTTGATTCAATACTTTCCAAACCTGCGTCCAACTCAGTTCCAGGTCTATCCATTTCATCTATTTTCTCTTCGTGTTACATTTGTTGGAGACCGATTTCAGCCTTAGATTAATGCCCACTGACACAACTCAGTCAAAACAAACCTCATATTTATATTAATAAATTAACATGAAAGCCAGTGCTCATCTTGTATAAGGAGTTACTATTTCGCAAACCACCATACAAATTCATCATAGTCCCTTTTCGAAAGATAATTACCCTCATTTCAAAATCCTTAATTACAAAAAATGTATGTGATCTTAAAAAGGTGGTAACAAACTTTATTTATTTGAAGATTTTGAGTGTTTGTTTCCTTTATTCTTTGTTTTCTTGACTCACAAGGAGTTATCTTGAACATCCACAGTCCCAACAACAGGCAGGCCACAGCCAACCAACAGGTGGTCAAACTCATTACCTCCCCACCAACAAGTTATGTCTTCATATGAGTTTGTTTGTTTGTTTGTTTGTCTATTAATTAGTATGATTAAACCCAAACAATTGGACAAATATCTGTAAAACTTGGTGGAAGGATTTGGTCTGAAAATGGGAAGGAATCAAGGATTTTAGCCCCCCCTTTATTTAACATAGGGTGTTTTTCAACATTTTCATTTATTTCCATAATTCATAAATCTGGATGAAAAAAAACAGGCATGTTAAGTGTCATATATTCATGAGTGTGTGCAATTTGATGCAGAACCACATAAAAATCTGGATTTTGTGAATTTGAATGTTGTTTCATGAGGGTATTGTTGGGCCTCAGGGGAGGAACTCTACTGCCTGCACTACACTCCAGTTGTGTATTGCATCTGCTGTCTATCACAATTTTCAAAAAGTTTGTGTGTTGTCAGCATCTTCCAAAAAACCCCAGTGATACTCACGTGCTATACGCATATTGAAAGTAGTAATCAACCATCCCCATGCATTTACTGTGAACGTCTACACTCTGAGTTGGGGAACAAAATGTTCAGTTCTTGTGAAGTGAACATAAAACTTCAGCAGCCTGACTTACTGCTGGTGTTTGCAGGAGGACAAAATATAGAATTTTGTACAAAATGACAATTTTTGGAAAATATCCTCTTACACTGCCCAGGGCTTGTACTTGATTTACTGTTTCAGGAGCTCCATAAAAAGTGTTTTCTGTGGAGCAGAGGAGCTCACTTTGGGGCGTTTTCAGTTTGCAGACCTTTTACATACACGGAAAAAAAAAATTAGAGGAACAATAAAAACGGCAAAAGCATAATTTGTCTCCTTTAGGATATACCTGAAAAAACACAAACCCTCTTATTCTATATTAAAATAAATCAGTATTGCCTGTATGAGGCGAGCCATAGTGGGAAGAATTCACACACTTTGCTGATCCAGACCTGGCTCAGCAAAGTGTGCGACTTTGCTGGATCAGCACCTCTGCCTCTGAAGAAGTTGTGTTATGTAGAATGATATCACATCACACACAGTGAAACACTGCAAGAGGGCTGTTGTCAGGAGAGCTTTAACAACAGCTGGGCCAAGTGTTTGAACAAAGAACAAATGGTGTTTTATCTGATGAGCATCCTCGCCTTATATCACACCTCAGTGTCTTCGTCTAAAAGGAGCAATCTTATCTGAAACGTTTCTGTACGTACATCTTGCTTTGTGTGAAGGACGGCAATATATCTACAATAATTAGAGGAGAAAGAGATAAAGGAAGACGAGGAAACACAGAGGCTGGAATTAGAAATATCCAGGAGAGACACTAATTGGCGACAAGGTGCAACATCAGTTATTGAACATCAACATCTGTGTTTGTGTCTAAAAGGCTTTATTCTTAAAATAGCACAAGACCTCAGAAGAGATAAGACCAGGGAAGCCGCTCATTAGCTGCTCTTTGTTGGAATTGTTTTCAGCTCTCCATCCTGCATGGATTTAGAAACAGCCATGCATAACATATTCAAGAAGGAGAAGCCCTCCTAAAACCAAAAAGAGCAAGGGCCGAGTCCAAAACGCGGCATGTTAATTCTGACAGTAAGTTGTAATCTATAAAAGTCCTATTTAGGGTGATATTTCAGAAGTGGAGATATATTTTGTTAATATGGATGTAGGGCTGCCACTAACGACTATTTTTCTATCGATTAATCGGACGACTATTTTATCGATTAGTCGATTAATCTAAACGACTAATTTTCCTCCAAAAAAATTTAATTGGCCATTTGTTTCAGTTAATTTTATTTATGACAACAAACTGTATATCATCGTATAATGCAGCACAAAACAAAATGTAAACAAAGACTCAAATATTAAAGTGCAAAACTGTAGGTTTAAACTAGCAACTCCAACGTGATAAAAAATAAATAAAAAAGAGGGCATATAAGTTAAGTCAGCAGTGCAACTCAAAAAGATATCAAAGTTTCTATTTAACCCCTTATCAAAATTAAAAAGTTAGGTCTGGATATTAAACAAAGTGCAACAAGTTTAAAGTATAAGAAACAATGGTGTCCAGCTCAAAATCAAACTCAAACGTTAGTTAGACATGTGTGTTGTCATGTAAGAATGTCAGCACATCCACATGTTCTGGACTCAGTCTTGCGGACCCCCCCCCCCCCCCCCGGCGCGAACGGAGCGTTCCTCCAGGGCACCGTAGCTGAGGTGACGCGAGTAGGACCCGACACGCGTCCAGGACCCGCCTTCCGCACCTGCGACGGACACCACCCCGCGGTCCGAGAGAAAGGAAGCCCCCGCACCGGCGACGCCGTGGACGAGGAACCGCCCCCCCCCAAAAAAAACAACTTGAGGCGGGCCGCACACCGAGCCTCCGGCTGCGTGGAGGGCGGAGGGGAGGGCGCCGGGGCGACTGCTCCCCCAGCCGCGGCATATGCCCAGCGGTTTAAAAAAAAAAAAATGCGTCGACGCATTGTATACGCATCGACGTATTTTCAGCGTCGACGTAATCGATGACGTCGACGAATCGCGGCAGCCCTATATGGATGTTAAAGCTAACTAATAGAAGCCAGCAAACGTTTTACTGGGGTTGTAATGGTTAACAAGATCCTCCTCTGATAATAAGGGATTTGTCATGTTACAATCACATATTTCTATGTGGCTCCAGGGATGGTAGTGTCAGTCCAACACTTTGGTCTTGTCTGATATATCAAAACTACCTAATGGGTTATTATGAAGCGTTGTACTTATTTCACCAGCAGCTCAGAGTTGTCACTTGTTTAAGACTCTTCAACATCTGCTTGTTGGATCGGCACAAAGGAGGGTACAGACATCCATGATCTACTCCCTGTGAAGTTGATATTTTGTTTTAATGAAATTGCTCAACACGAAAAACTGTGATCTTTCATTAATTTTCATCTTTCAGGCTACATATTTTAAATTTGTTCAGACATTTCCATCAGTCTACACTTTCCTGATCATTATTGTGATATTAGTGTATTTCAGATACATGCCGTATATTTTCACATTCTGTGGAGCATTTTCAACACAATTGATTAAATCTATGGCAGTACCAGAGTTGTGCCTGAAGGTCACTCTCACATGTAACAGATCCTGACATTTTAAAGGTTTTATGTCTTTTGTTTGTCTGTGTGATCTTACATGACATACTTCAGGGAGTTCCATAACATTTTGTCACAGACATTCATTTGGACTCGAACAACAACTGATTCGATTTAGATGGTTATGGGTCAAAGGTCACTGATGGTCATACTAATGTTCTGGAAATAATTCCTCTGTATTTAACATTACTCAGGAACAGAAGAGGAGCTTGTTACCGACCGTACATTTCATACAACTTGACTGATTGGTGGAGGCATACACCCCATATGAGAGGGTAATGCTACTTTTATTTAGTTTTTGAATGGCCTTCCTCTTGTGGGAGCTGACAAATGTCACTAATCCAAACCATTATTTTCTGTAGCTTCTGAAACTCACTCAACCTGGTGCAACCAGCTCTGAATCTCTTTGGTTGCAAAGACTTCAACACATGGCTCCTCTCACATCTCGAAACAAAAGCGTTTTGCTCTTGATCCAAATAATTCAGCGAGAAACAGAGAGAGGAAGAAGGAGCAGCGACAGAAGTAAAGACAGCGGTTGTATGGCAGCGCTCCCACACTTGTCACCATCAAAGGTCACAGCAAGAGATCTCACATTTCTCCAGCTCTTTCTTCCCTCTGATATCTCCTCCTCCCCCTCTCTCTGGCTCCTCTCAAAGTCGAGCTCCCTCGTGTGAAAGTGAGTGAGATGGAGAAAGAGTGAGACAGGAAGAGAGAAGTTTCAAACTTTCTTGTGTGTGTTGAGATGAGAGAGAAATTGAGATGAGTGTGTGTCTGTCTCCCTCTGTGTGTGTGTGTGTGTGTGTGTGTATGTCAGAGCAGGGAGCAGAACAGGGAGATGAGAGGGGAGTGTAAGCTGTCATATTGGAGGTGAGATGTGGGTTCATACTGAGGTTAGACTTTTCTCAGGGGTCTGCTCAACCTGCTGAATGAGAGATCTAAAAAAAAGAGGCAGAGATGGAGAGATTAACAGTGTCCACTCACTGGCATCGCACCACCTAACCCTCCCTGTGTAGGGCTGCATTCATATGTGTGGGTGAATGGCTTTCACGCAGTCAGAGTTGGATTCATGCACGGAATCATTAAAGTCTTTCCCAGACATGAATTTAGCAGAATGTCCAGAAAATTGAGTCTGGACTATCACAACAGAGAGAGGGGGGCACAGCGGAGAGTGGCAGGATGTTACATATTCCATTCTGTGGGATCACAGTTTACAGCACATCGACGCCGGCTTATCACCAAAAGCTCTCTTTACATCTTTGTTGGTGTTTTCTATGTAAAGCACCACTTTTTCATCCTGAGTTATTTATTTTCTATTTTATTAAATTGTTTGCATCCGTCCTGTGTTAGAACAGTTATCAAACGTGAATCCTCCAGAGGATCCCATGCTGTTTTGCTCATATCAGCTCATTCTGACATTATTTTGACCTATGTATATATAGCTGTTATATATAATATATATATAAACTGTCCTGTGCCTCTCACTCCTATATTTGCGTTCTCACCTACATCCCCACCGGAGAACGTCAGGAGATTATCTGGACTTCAGAGCATGTCTGAAGGCAGCAAAGAGATGGTTAAGTAATGAATTCAGTATCTGTTGGCACCTGAATAACTGAACAGCTGTAGCACTCTGACTTGTTTCTGTAGCAGTGAGAAGTGAAGTTATAAGCAGTGAATGCATGTTTTTTCCTTGTTCACTAAAAAAAACCTTCTGATACACTTGTGAGAAAAAAACATTGGCTGTTGATGTAGCATTGCCAGCTGCTGTATCAGTTGTAAGTCAAAATCAAACTGACATTTAGAAATGACTCACAGCCTTGGGTCTTCACTTATCTCAACACTATGGTGTGGTTCCCTCTTTTAATATCATTGTTTAACAAATATGTCTGTTTTTAGTTGCTTGCTGAAACATAATTTCCCCTTAAGTACCAGACAATTACAGCTTCAACACTACCAGTTTGTCAAAATGAGGTCAGTCCTTGTCAACAGGCCGTAGTCCAGACGTGTTGGTAATAAGAGCAGGACGGAGAGGATCCAACGATGCAGACCCCTCAGAGAGCAGACGCTACATCTCAGGCTTTTAACTTTTAAGTGAGCTGTAGGGTTTTTCTCTTTTATGCAAACAAGTGGATCACTCACCTTTAAAATAATAAAGGACTCGACTTTAATAGCGAGCGCTGCAGTAGATTCTCATTTATCTCAGATCACGTAAAGTAAACCCCTTGTTTGAAGAGTGATGATGAGAATAAATGCTTGATGAGAGCCGCTCCTGTCAGAACGTCAGCTCTGTAAATGCCAGGAGAACTTCAACAGCAGCTCCACTTGTTGACGGTCTGATAGGAATGAGCTGTCTTGAGTTATTACAGGCCAGTTTAGAATCTTCAGGAGATACACTCTGAACTCAGACTGACTCTGTTTAACAACTTGCTGGCATCTTAATGGCATTCTTAATTCCTATTGTTGAGAGCAAAAGAACAAAACTTAGTTTGTTTGTGTGACAGAATTCACATGTATGTCCAGGCCTCATACATGTCCAAGTTGGCTGTGCCCATGCTAAAAAACTTCAGTTCTTATTATTGGTAATTGTTTCATTTATTTTCTCCAATTTCAAAGTTGGAGTCATTCTCAAAGTTATGAGAATGTTTTACTCACCACTTTGACTGAGATTCAACACAACAGTTTGTGATCTGTCAGGTGGTAAACAGTCTAGCAGCGTTATCTAAAATTGCTTTATTTAAGTGCAACCCAGATTGCTTTACCTATTGTTACACAGGAAACCTCTGCACACAGTGACTGTATTGTCTAGTTAAAGACGAACGTTGGTTTATAAAATGAATATTTTATAAGGACAGTTAGACTTGGAATTAAAGCCAGATATTATCTAGAAATATGATTTTAAGCTGATTACTTTTACACTTATGCTTAATTAAATCTCCAGTGTCCACATTGAGATCAGACTGAGATCTGATTGCTCTGTTAAGCTCACACAATGTACTCCTCTAATCTGGATCGGAAAAAAAAGAAATTGCAGAACATGGTAGTTATCTTTCAAGCTGTTATTGTGTTTGCTTGTTTATTTTATTTGTCTCATCTTCTGTTGAAGAATAAAAGGACTAAGGAGAGGTCTGCTTCCTGTGTTTACTGGCTAATGAGCTATTTAGCCATTGCTACAGAGCGGGTTTGGAACAGTCGCATGTAATTATTATTTTTATTATTATTATTAAACTCCTCAACTATTATTATGAAGAGCAATTTACTATACAATAAACATACGTGAATGCACATGAATCCTCTCAAAGATGGTTGACTCTTTTCTTTTGTTCTTGTACGATGTGATGGATTTTTTTCCCCTTTACAGTTTCAAATACTGACATGTTACTCATATGGAAGGTCCTCCTCTGACTGTATCCATGGTCAGAGGCAACTACTCTCCGCCGGAGTTTAGTATTCCCTGATGGAGTGCTGTTTGAATTCTGTCAGTCATGTGTTTCCGCCGACGAAGCCTCAGGTCCTGGCCCACGCTCCGGCCAGGACCTGAGGGCAACGTCCGTCACTCAGAGCCACCGCAGACGGCGCTTGGCCTTCCTTCACCTTCATCGCCTCCACATTTGGTTTATAGATAAGACAGCAACTCTGAGGAGAGTGGCTACAAATGTAGTAGCAGTTTCATACAAATTTATAACAGATGCTAACACTAATAATGTACCTAGCTAATTTAAAAGTAGCAATGCATACTTATTTGTATATTGCTTCAATTGCGAGAAACACACAGTAATTAAATTAGTGAATAAAATGATTCAGATATAAGTGGAAAGTTAATCTTGTTGACCTGGCTGTACGTAGGTTCTTGTTTTTGTTCACAAATACACCTCTGGTCGCTAGTTTTCTGCTCAAGTAAACTTGGAATGATCAATTACAGCATTGTTCACAAAAGTATTTTTTTACTGCCCAGAATTTATCCAATATTTCCTTACATTTGAGTATTATATTACAGTAAACATTGTTTTGTTTTGTAAATTAACAGAAGTATTATTAATATTGCCATTATTCCGTGAGTCACACCGTAAACTAGAACGAAGAGTATAAAAACAGAAACAAGACATAAACTGAATTAGCAATTACCAGTTCCAGATTGCTATGTACCATCAGATAATATACAGTAACTATCAAGGTATTACTTTGACACTGAGGAAAACTTAAAAGCTCTGCAGGATTACTGGCCTTTGCCCATGATTTCTATGGGAATTTATTTTAATCAGTGTAAGGATTTTAGCGTGGCACACCTTTTGTGCCTTCACGAGCTGTGTGTCATAGGGTTGCCAGGTCTGTGGGACAAAACCACCACAGTGGCCAATCAAAACCAGCCTGATATATTCCTCTGCCAAACTATTTCTTCTGCTTAAAGTTTAACAGCAATAATCATTACCGGATGTATTGCAAAACTTACAAAGTAACATCCTAAAGACATTGTCTCAGCTTTAAAATGTGTTTTCCTTAACATTTCTATTCTGTTATCATAAATAACATATAGTGCTGTGTAGAATAGTTGATATCAAGGGATTTACCTGGTAAAAAGGTTTCTCATCTAGCTGACAAATAAATTCAACCAAAGGCAACTCTTCAGAAGTAGTCTAGTTTGTTGCTCATGTTGATTATTACACCAAACTACAAACTACAAACTACACCTCAGACTGTGCCACTTCCACTTCCTCCTGTTGTTTTTCCCCTGCTTGTTTGATTCTTTTGTCGGGGCGTGGCGCTCCATTTACCTCCTGCTGCCAATCCACCTGCGCTCCTCTTAAACATCCCCTCATCAAGCTCCTGCAGTATGTTCCCTGGCTCCACCTGCCAGTCTACACCTGAGTCTTCAGTTTAACAACATGGCACATACTGAGGCCCAGTTTCTTGTGTTTTCCAGAACCTATAGCTCTGTGCTTCAGCTTCATCATCCTCCACTGATCTCATTGTGTCATATCTGCCTAGAGCATCAACTCGCCAGTCTGCTGTCCAGCTTGGTCCCCTCAGCCTGCCCTACTCCTCAACTCTGGCTCAGCCCCCTGAAACCTCAGCTCATCATATTCTAAATAACAGCTTCTCCAGTGTTGAAAGTCTCTTGCTCAAGTTCTGCTTTCGGAAACAATTTAACACCCATGTGTACCTCTCCCTTTCACGTCTCAACTCTCACAGTATCTGTACCCTCCTGGAGATAATGTTGCACATCTCTTAGAGCTTAACTTGCTGGAATTATAAATCACCCTAATGGTATTAAAATTTGCCCAAATTGCTACAACCTGCCAAAATAAATTTGTAGCTGCCCAACTAAGGAAAAAGGTAAGGACCTGTTTGGCACATTTACTCACTTAGTGTGTCTCTTCCTGATGTTAATTAAAGGTCATAGTGAACATGAACCAGAGCTCACTACAGGTGGAAAAACACTCTAGGATTCCTGTTGCCAGCCATATGTTGAGCTCAACAGATTATTCTTGACCTTAAAACATATTAGTTAATGACATGATTTTACTCTTGAATCTAGCACACAGTTTATGAGTCGCCAGAGAAACATGAATGTAGCCTGAATGAGACGCTGATAGTTTTTGAAAGACCGTCAATTCACAGAGGATCAGAATTTTGCAAAGAATTAAGAGGCCTTTGTTAGGAAATGCTGCATATGAAGGAGCAGGACTCGCTTCACCAGCTGTTTGTCTCTCCATCCCTTACCTCATTCCTTCATTTTTCAAAGAAGAACTGTCTAATGTGCTGCCTTTGTCTGTTATTTCAAAGTGTGCCAACTTCTCTGTCTCCCCATAGTGATGAAACATATCAAAGTGGCACTGGGAGATCTGGGAGATTTGGGAGACGTGAAGGTTTGCATAAATATGATGACACAATCAGTGATTAAAGCCAGTTCAGCGACATATTCTACCTCTCGCGAGTGATTCTGTGAGTGAATTGTCATCTGCACAAACAAAGGGGACCTGGAACTGGAAAGGACAGGCTCTCCCTCGGCACCACCACTATAATGAAGAGCTCTTCCCATCTGTCAGAGGCCTCCAACACACACACCTTGGCACACTTGCACATATCCAGACACATACACATGCACAACACAAAATCTGCAGCCTGGTGAAGCAGAGATGTCACTTCACACACGGGAGGAGGGTGACATAAAAAAAAGTTGCTCCGGTCTTTATGAAAGGTTTTTCTATTTCATATCTTTTAGATCTGTTTTCATTCAATGAAATATTCTGTTGTGCATTTTTGAAAATATGCAATGAATTTGTAATAAATTTGTTTGCCAGCTGTTTTTTTATTTTACAGATTTTGCTCGGTTCTTATTTGTAATCTTAGTTTGGGTCCATCTTTCTCTTTAAGAGAAAAGGAACCTTTGACGTCTGTTTCTGACCACTGAAAACCCAAATCTAAATTTGCACTATTAAAGAGGAAAAGCCCCTGAAACAGGATTCAGAGCCTCACTAACCATGTGGATGTCACCTGCGTTTTAATATGTTTTAAAATATAGTATGAAAAGTGTTGCTTGTATTTGAGAACAGAGATGTATCACCAACAGGTTTCTGGATAAGCTCTAGTAAATCCACTCTACACTATTTGCTAAGAACCAACCAGCAGACAGAAGGTTAAATACAGATGATCATGACTGAAGACAGATATTTTCAGAGCTGTTAAAACAAAAACAGAGCTAAGAGGAGAGTCATTATTGAATTTGTGGTCCACATAAATGCTAATATTGCTATACACATGGGACTGCAGGCTGGCGGAAACATATTTTATTCTCATTATTTTGGTTTTCTGGCACAAACATTAGTTCCTGTTTGGTCCGGCCTCAGTGAGCTTACCTTGTTTCCAAATGGCAGCTGTTTTCAACGAAAAACGATAAACCCACTGTTCACTTCCAGCACCAAATGGCAGGTATACAAAAGGACTTACATTAATTAGTCCAAAATGAATGCCAATAATGTGGTGTCTGCTGGCTGTGTAACGTGGAAGCAACACATTTTAAAATTACTGATATCTCAAAGTTTGATCTACTGCTGAGACACTTTTGCTGAGAATTAGTTCAGGTTAGCATAAAGACCAAAAAAAAAAAAAAAAAACACTCACTACTATACCTATTTATTTCTATACAATTTGTTTTATATTTTATAGAACAATTTTTCACTTTTTTTTATTTTAAACCTTAATCCTCCTGCAAGCTTAAACGCACACAACTAATACACAGGGCAGCAACAACAATCAGTGGGTATGATGGAGGGAATTGTGATAATGTACTTCTCAAAAAAGAGTCAAAAGTGACAATGTTGTTGTGTATAGGCTCCTTAATTGAAATGATTTCTTGAACTGTTGGCTACACTGCCCCCCATGAACTCCAGTAGTACTGCTCCATTTTGTCCGTTTAGTTCATATCTGTATGTTTTTAGGAGACAGAAACAGAAGAAGTGGACGCACAGTACGGACAGAAGGGTCTGTTTGTTTCTGTATAATTATCTAATGTATTTCATATTAATCAATCATGCACAGCAAAATTTAGCATTTAGTTGGAGTGGTGTTTCGTGACATACAACAAATATGATTCCAATACTCACTCTCATTTTTAGCTCCAGCTTTACTCCTCATGGGTTTTTAGCTGAACTTAACTGTTAAATGCTTCACCTTTGACACCATCTTTTTTGGTTGTCTGCTATTAGATGCTAGTGAACAGTGTTTCTGCAAAATGAATCAATGCTGTTGATGAATCAAACATTGCAGCTGTGTGCTGTAAAAGTTCCTGTTCCTTTCAATGGGGAAGTAGAATGAAACATATTAATACACCTTAATTAAATCTGATCAGAAATATTTCCAAAGCTGGCTGGCAGACAACCAGCTTGACCTTTGTAATTACAAACTCTACAATTAATATGTAATTGTACACACTGTATGAATTCACATCCATCTTACTGGAGCCAGGCTTCACCAGATCATATCACATTTTTAATTAAAGGCCTTTATTGCCTGCTGTCAAAGCCAATTACAGATCTCACCCTACTTTGAACTTTTATCCAAACAAATCAAATCATTTAATTGCACAGAGTTTACCCCGTTACCCAAAGTCATCGTCCTGGAGGTCGGGTGGGGGAGAAAGAGAAAGGGAGGTCCCAGTCAAGCCCCTCTGTCTTCGGACCTCCTTCACCTCTCCTTGCTCCCATCAATAATCGTGGTGTAACGGTGTTTGTGTAGCAAAGAACTCTGCGAGCATCCAATTAGCAGCCAACAAAACCAACACACCCTGTCACTGTGGATTATCCCAACCCTCCCCTCCATCGCCCGCCGACACCACCCTCTCTCCAGCAGCCCATCCTGGTTTTCTCCACCACCCTATTTACATTTTTATTGGCCAATTATCTCCCCCTTCTCCCCATTCTGTCTGGGAGCCGGATGCTCAGTAATAGGGGGAGTCTCAGCCATTCTCTAATTGAAAGACTTTCTGGGGATTATGGAGAGGTCAGAAATAAAGTTGTTTTGAGAAATCATAAACATAAGCCTTTTCACACATTTCGTCGAAGAATATAATTTTTTCTCTAGCAGCTGTTTATCACTGTGAGCTTTTTTTCCCCCAGAGCAGAGGGGCTTGTCTCTCCTCCAGTCAGGAGTCTGGTGCTCTTATTACCAGCAGGGAAACTGGGAGGGGCCGAGGGATGATGGGCCTTTCAGATGGGTGGAATTAGCCTTGCATGTGCCACTTGCTTTTCTCTTCAATCATTCATGCCTCTGATGTGTCATGATGTTGAACACGGAAGCCGCACATAAACACGCACTCGTGTTGTCCCGCTACATCCATCGCTGCACACTTTGAAGGATGATGCCACACAACGGCTCCTGATACTAAAAGGGATCAGGCTGATATGTTGGACTTTAATTGGTTAGTTTTATTCACCGGATGCTTTTCACGAGTCGAGGAGAGCGTTGAAGTGGGTATACAGCGTGCCGGGTCCCCTGGTTTTTGGAAAAAATGTTAACAGTGCTTACCAGATGTTATTTGAGGGCACCTAGGGGACACATTTTAAAGTGTTTGCCACCACATTGTGTCTGCTGAAGAGAAATAACTAAGTTAAGTTTATCATTTCAAGCAAACTCTGTAACATAGTGTACTCAGGTGAGCTACAGATTTGGAAACAGATTTGCTGTGGTATAAATGAATGACTTTGTACTGTCTTTGGTGTGTGTGTGTGTGTGTGTGTGTGTGTGTGTGTGTGTGTGTGTGTGTGCACCTGATATACCTGTTATGAATCCTTAGCAATGGGGACTAGAGCGGAGGTGCACTAAATTATCTTTAAACACCTCTCCTAGCAGCAGTTTTATTTCATGTGTGCTTCATTAGACAGAGAGAGGCAGGAAAGCTAGGGGACGGCATGTGAAAAAGGTCATGGACCAGATTCAAATCCATAATGCTCCAGGAGGGCCAGGTGTAGGTTAGAGCAAGACAGAACGTGTCCAGGTTGCTGGGCGCCACCTACGCCTGTAATCAGCCGCCAGTGGGCAGATAGGTCATCTTTAGGTTGTCAGGTGGCCTACACTGCTGAAGTTGCATCTAATGAAAGTTATGTATAAGCATCTTGCTCACTTGTGTTTTGCTCATATTCTCACAGATGGTTTATTAAATCTGGTAAATGATGACATTCTCAAACCTCTGGAGGTTGTACGTTGCAGTGTGCAATCAAAGCTGTTAGAAATACAGTTCAATAAATAGCTTTTCTATACGCTTAAATGGTTTGTGTGCATTTAAAAACTGTACTTAGACACAAGGTCAATGAGAAGGTATTATGGACTTGCTGTTGCAAATAATCTATAGCTAAAACAAACTGTGTGTGTGTCATATGAATGAGTGATACAGGTTGGTGCATTGTAAAATCCTTTAATATGTTCTTGATGTCGATTATGACATTTGATGTATAACACATCTATATACATTTGTAAATATTATTTCACACATCTGTGGATAAATAGCTGATCAAAATAACTTCACTGGCATTTTCCAAACATTTTGAGATTCCAATTTGCCAGTAAAAGTTTGAATTCATCATTCAAAGATCAACTCGACGAATTTGAACCTTGATTGACACAGTTACCCATCAGAACTCTTCCTTGTTGTTTTTGTAATATCTACTGTTTGAGACAGAGGCACTGTGTAGTCATGTGATATCAGGTCATTAAATCAATCCAAGACTTCACAGTAAGCAAAGTGTCTTGTGTGCCACTTTCTTTAACTCCATAACTACATTGCTATACAGGGTAGTGCTATGATAACTTTCACATATGTCCTTAAAGGGGTGTTTCAGCAATTTTATATTACCTTTCCAAAAAGTCAGGGGAATCACAAAAAGATAAAGTTGGAAATCAATTTTTGAAGTTGGTGCAGCTGATTCTGAGATATCCTGACATTTATTTCCTAGTTTCCAAATACTCAGAATTGCTACAATTCCTATAATGCAACTTTATTATGTTTCTGTTTTGGACCGTACCTGATTGCACCGAGGCAATCAAAATCCACTCCTTTCCCGTTTGCAGGCTCTCTGATACTGAATAAATGAACAATCCCAAGATGAGGTAATGATGACATCATCGGGTTTATTTTCTTGGAAAGCTCCGTCAACGCGACAGATGACATCATGCACGTGCGTCATGGATGACGTGTGCTCCCTCCTCGTGTAAACCTTTAATGAACAAATCAATTGGAGGATTTGGATTTGATCCGTTATAACAATAAGATATCAATACATACATGTATACAACAATCTGTACTCCTTTGTTTTCTTGTGGTCTTGCTCTCTAAGTGGGCTAAGTGTGTGTGGGTGTGAGAGAGAGAGAGAGAGAGAGAGAGAGAGAGAGAGAGAGAGAGAGAGAGAGAGAGAGAGAGAGAGAGAGAGAGAGAGAGAGAGAGAGAGAGAGAGAGAGAGAGAGAGAGAGAGAGAGAGGTGGTGTGGTAAGAGGGAGTAATGGAGTAAGGAGGTAGGAGTAAAGAATAGATAGACTGACAGAATAGAGGAGTGGAAGACAACATGTAAGTCAGTGATAAAGATTGTGTGTGTGTGTGTGTTTAAGGTTGTAGTGATTGCTGGCTGCGGAGATAAGTGGACGGAGTTTGCAGCCCAACAAACAGCAGCCATGAGAGGAGCGGAGAGGAGAGGCTCTTGGGTAAAGACGCGTGCTGCACTTAAGAGCCAATTACCCGCCATGTACACATCTCCTCCTCCTCCCCCCTCTTCCTCCACTATCTCTCCCTCTCTTCAATCCAACATGGCCCTCATCTTAGTTTAATGGCCCATGGGGACTCGAGCACACACATTCCTGCGTGCACACACACAAACATACAGGCATTTTGGCATGTGTGCAGTGTGAACGCGTACACAGAGATCCGCCTCACGATGTGTGTGTTTGCAGTGCTTTAATCTCTCCTTTATCTCTTGCTGTTCTGTTCGGCCTACTATCTCTACCTACCCCCACATACACACAACTGCACACTCACACATAGACACACACTCATCTTATTTTAATGCGTCTGAAGGGGAGGCACTCAGCAGCACAGCAGGGGGGCTTCCTGGCAAGTCACGGAAGCACTGAAAACATACACTGCTGCTCACGCTACCACCATACACACATAGAAGCACACACACACACACACACACACACACACACACACACACACACACACACACACACACACACACACACACATGCTTACACATGCAATATATGGATACATGCAAGCACATAGAATAGCACAGAAATACCACTCAGAATCCCAGTGAAGTAAGGCACACGTGCATTCCGCTGTTTAATGCAGGGGCCGTGCTCCATCACAGGATCGCAGTGGAAAGAAAAAGTTGTTCTAATTCCGTGACTGGGAGGCTGAAAACACTTTTACCAGTCTACCAGCGCTAGACAGGAAACTCTGCCAGAGGCTGCCCTGATCTCACAAGGTATTTTGGTCTTTTCATCAAACCCACTGAATCACAAACACTTGCTTTCAGTCTGCACGAAAAAATTTCGACAACAATACAAGAACAAAAAAAGGCGACAAAGTAAATGCTCCGAAAGCATGTCCCCAATGTTGGATGATGGCGATATTAAAACGATTATCAAAGCAAATCACAAGGGCATCAATTAATTTTCCCCATTTCTAGTCTTTCAGTTGAAATCCCTGCATGTCACTTTGACATCTTTACACTCTGTCTGCCCGGTGTGACTTCATTAACAGCCAACCTTTGATAAATCCGCCTGCTGAAGTGTGCATTCCCTGCTGGCATTTAGTCTTTTTTGATTTGATCGATAATTGCGAGTCCCGGAGAACACAGGGGATAAAAAAAAGCTCTGTCTGTTTTAGAAGTAAAACCTTCAGGCTACAGAAGGAGCAGAATAGTGATTGTTCAAGTGCCAAAAATGATCAGCAGGACGACCAGCGCTGGTGTTTTTCCCCTCAAGAATTAGTATGAAAAGAAAAAAAAATAACACGCAGAAATATTTATTTATTTATTTAAGGGAAATATTCACGTCAAGGCCAAGATGAAAAACCTAGGAGTTTAAACAAAAAGTATATAATATATATATTAACCAAACAGAAATATATATTTTTTCTTTCATCTCATTGACTGATGTTGCTGCTTCTGACACGCAGGCCTCCATGTTGAGTCGACCATTAATCACTTGCCAAACTGCTGCCCGCTGCGGCCGTCCCTGATGCTGAAGGCACGATTGTGTTGGCCTTTGAAGATGCATATGTGAAATTAAAAATATATTTTGT